>NC_042968.1:24870512-24920512 GCF_901001165.1 Salmo trutta
ACAGTAATTAACTGTTGACACTCGTGAAGAAGCCAGCACAAATTCATCCTGACACATTTGCAGACGAGTGATATCTTACAGTGAACACTTTGTAATTATATTTGAAAATGAAAATTAAATGACACTTAAAACTAGGTTGTCATGCTCAATGAAGCGAGCATGTAGTTAGACAGAGAGGCTGCTGGGATAGATGGGGGGGCTGCTCGCCGGCAGATGCCGTGCCACTCAGAGGAGAGGGATAGGAGTCTGACAGAACACTCCTACCCAGCCCGGCCCCGGTCCAGCTCAGCCTACACCAGTTACCACCATTGTAAACACATCAATCTCCGTCTCTGCTTCCCCATCTCAGACTGTCCATCACAGCCCTCCTAGCCAATCACATAGCCAGAAAACAAGCTAGGCCAGCAAGGCCACATCATCTACAGCTCTGCTATACTATGCCTAATGCTGAAGGCCACTGTTGACTTGTCATGTCTTTAGGCAGGTGGTGATATGTTGTAATGGGGCTCAGATCACCATGACTTCTTGTTTGCAAATACTGTCCTGCAGTTACAGTGTCATGTTTTCCTGAGTGTCAGTTGATAGTCAGTCCCCAGCCTGGCTGAGTGGTATAAGCATTTACTGTACTCTGAGATGAGAGGAACATGTTTCTGACTGTAGTGACTCTTCTTCTCTGGTGTTTATCTACAGATTGCCAGACAACAGCAGCAGCTTCTGCAGCAGCAGCACAAAATCAATATCCTGCAGCAGCAGATTCAGGTCAGTGGCTGGTTCATGTGTTCCCCTCACCCTTCCACTCTCTCACTGGCCTTTCCTTCCCCAGCCACACCCCACCACAGGCCACATGTCAAATCTCATGGGTTTCTATGGGTTTCTGTCTGACAGACATTACACTGGTACAGCTTAGCACTGGTACTTTACTGTCTTCCTTTATCTTTCTCTCTGTCTCCTTCCTTCTTTCTCTGTCGCTTCATTCTTCTGTCACTCTGTCTTACAGTCGTCATTCACATTACATGATAATTGGCCATCGGTAATTGGGAGGGGTAAAGATGGAGGGGAATAATTATCACATCCTAATTAGCAAAGATGGAGAGAAGAGAAAGTAACGACACCTAATGAAGCATGCTGCTGCTGGTAGAGAGAGAAGTGCCTGGAGGGTGGAGGTGGGGACATGAAAGAGGCTGGTAAATGCTGCCTTTGAAATGATACCATCCCAGTTGAGCGACGTGGCAGGCCTTTAGACAGCACCGGGGCTACTGTTGAGCGACGTGGTAGGCCTTTAGACAGCACCGGGGCTACAGTTGAGCGACGTGGCAGGCCTTTAGACAGCACCGGGGCTACTGTTGAGCGACGTGGCAGGCCTTTAGACAGCACCGGGGCTACAGTTGAGTGACGTGGCAGGCCTTTAGACAGCACCGGGGCTACAGTTGAGCGACGTGGGCAGGGCCTTTAGACAGCACCGGGGCTACAGTTGAGCGACGTGGCAGGCCTTTAGACAGCACCGGGGCTACTGTTGAGCGACGTGGCAGGCCTTTAGACAGCACAGTGGCTACTGTTTGAGCGACGTGGCAGGCCTTTAGACAGCACCGGGGCTACAGTTGAGCGACGTGGCAGGCCTTTAGACAGCACCGGGGCTACAGTTGAGCGACGTGGCAGGCCTTTAGACAGCACCGGGCTAACAGTTGAGCGACGTGGCAGTCCTTTAGACAGCACGGGGCTACTGTTGAGCGACGTGGCAGGCCTTTAGACAGCACCGGGCTACTGTTGAGCGACGTGGCAGGCCTTTAGACAGCACCGGGGCTACTGTTGAGCGACGTGGCAGGCCTTTAGACAGCCCGGGGCTTACAGTTGAGCGACGTGGCAGGCCTTTAGACAGCACCGGGGCTACAGTTGAGCGACGTGGCAGGCCTTAGACAGCACCGGGCTACTGTTGAGCGACGTGGCAGGCCTTTAGACAGCACCGGGCTACTGTTGAGCGACGTGGCAGGCCTTTAGACAGCACCGGGGCTACTGTTGAGTGACGTGGCAGGCCTTTAGACAGCACCGGGGCTACAGTTGAGCGACGTGGCAGGCCTTTAGACAGCACCGGGGCTACAGTTGAGCGACGTGGCAGGCCTTTAGACAGCACCGGGGCTACTGTTGAGCGACGTGGCAGGCCTTTAGACAGCACCGGGGCTACTGTTGAGCGACGTGGCAGGCCTTTAGACAGCACCGGGGCTACAGTTGAGCGACGTGGCAGGCCTTTAGACAGCACCGGGGCTACAGTTGAGCGACGTGGCAGGCCTTTAGACAGCACCGGGGCTACAGTTGAGCGACGTGGCAGGCCTTTAGGACAGCACCGGGGCTACAGTTGAGCGACGTGGCAGGCCTTTAGACAGCACCGGGGCTACTGTTGAGCGACGTGGCAGGCCTTTAGACAGCACCGGGGCTACTGTTGAGCGACGTGGCAGGCCTTTAGACAGCACCGGGGCTACTGTTGAGCGACGTGGCAGGCCTTTAGACAGCACCGGGGCTACTGTTGAGCGACGTGGCAGGCCTTTAGACAGCACCGGGGCTACAGTTGAGTGACGTGGCAGGCCTTTAGACAGCACCGGGGGCTACAGTTGAGCGACGTGGCAGGCCTTTAGACAGCACCGGGGCTACAGTTGAGCGACGTGGCAGGCCTTTTAGACAGCAACCGGGGCTACTGTGAGCGACGTGGCAGGGCCTTTAGACAGCCACCGGGGGCTACAGTTGAGCGACGTGGCAGGCCTTTAGACAGCACCGGGGCTACAGTTGAGCGACGTGGCAGGCCTTTAGACAGCACCAGGGGCTACTGTTGAGCGACGTGGCAGGCCTTTAGACAGCACCGGGGCTACTGTTGAGCGACGTGGCAGGCCTTTAGACAGCACCGGGGCTACTGTTTTGAGCGACGTGGCAGGCCTTTAGACAGCACCGGGGCTACTGTTGAGCGACGTGGCAGGCCTTTAGACAGCACCGGGGCTACAGTTGAGCGACGTGGCAGGCCTTTAGACAGCACCGGGGCTACTGTTGAGCGACGTGGCAGGCCTTTAGACAGCACCGGGGCTACTGTTGAGCGACGTGGCAGGCCTTTAGACAGCACCGGGGCTACAGTTGAGCGACGTAGCAGGCCTTTAGACAGCACCGGGGCTACAGTTGAGCGACGTGGCAGGCCTTTAGACAGCACCGGGGCTACTGTTGAGCGACGTGGCAGGCCTTTAGACAGCACCGGGGCTACAGTTGAGCGACGTGGCAGGCCTTTAGACAGCACCGGGGCTACTGTTGAGCGACGTGGCAGGCCTTTAGACAGCACCGGGGCTACAGTTGAGCGACGTGGCAGGCCTTTAGACAGCACCGGGGCTACTGTTGAGCGACGTGGCAGGCCTTTAGACAGCACCAGGGCTACAGTTGAGCGACGTGGCAGGCCTTTAGACAGCACCGGGGCTACAGTTGAGTGACATGGCAGGCCTTTAGACAGCACCGGGGCTACTGTTGAGTGACATGGCAGGCCTTTAGACAGCACCGGGGCTACTGTTGAGCGACGTGGCAGGCCTTTAGACAGCACCGGGGCTACTGTTGAGCGACGTGGCAGGCCTTTAGACAGCACCGGGGCTACAGTTGAGCGACGTGGCAGGCCTTTAGACAGCACCGGGGCTACAGTTGAGCGACGTGGCAGGCCTTTAGACAGCACCGGGGCTACTGTTGAGCGACGTGGCAGGCCTTTAGACAGCACCGGGGCTACTGTTGAGCGACGTGGCAGGCCTTTAGACAGCACCGGGGCTACTGTTGAGCGACGTGGCAGGCCTTTAGACAGCACCGGGGCTACAGTTGAGCGACGTGGCAGGCCTTTAGACAGCACCGGGGCTACTGTTGAGCGACGTGGCAGGCCTTTAGACAGCACCGGGGCTACTGTTGAGCGACGTGGCAGGCCTTTAGACAGCACCGGGGCTACAGTTGAGCGACGTGGCAGGCCTTTAGACAGCACCGGGGCTACAGTTGAGCGACGTGGCAGGCCTTTAGACAGCACCGGGGCTACAGTTGAGTGACGTGGCAGGCCTTTAGACAGCACCGGGGGCTACTGTTGAGCGACGTGGCAGGCCTTTAGACAGCACCGGGGCTACTGTTGAGCGACGTGGCAGGCCTTTAGACAGCACCGGGGCTACTGTTGAGCGACGTGGCAGGCCTTTAGACAGCACCGGGGCTACTGTTGAGCGACGTGGCAGGCCTTTAGACAGCACCGGGGCTACTGTTGAGCGACGTGGCAGGCCTTTAGACAGCACCGGGGCTACTGTTGAGCGACGTGGCAGGCCTTTAGACAGCACCGGGGCTACTGTTCACAGCATATTGTTAGTGAGGGGAAAACGTTGTTCACATCAATGTGGTGGCTAAAGGAGATACTGTTTTTGACGGAAGAAGACATTTGTTTAATATAGTATTCAGTTTTAGTTTGTTAATTTACTTGAACAAGAGTAAAATATTTATAAAGGTGCACATAGAATAGCTCGTTTTATGCTCAGATTGAAAATGAAGGTTTTATTGGAGTAATGTCAGTGTGTATGGTGGTGGTCATTGTCATGCATTTTCTCTCCAAAGTGGATTGTGTTCTTTTCTCCCCTAAGTAATTATGGAAAATGGAGAAAAACATGTAAACGGGGGAGGAGGGGGCGAGAGTATTCACACGAGACACAGACCAAGAAAAATGGAACGAGGGCACCATAAATAAACATGGCATATTTGCTGAAAGAAAGAAAGAAAACAGCATGAGAGGTAGCAGGAGGAGAGGAGAGGAGAGAGAGTGCCAGTATGTGGGTTGTATATGTGGGGAGTGTTGGGCATGTATGTTGGTGAGGTGGTACAGTACAGTGTGGTCAGGTTATGGACCACCCATGCTGAGTGTTGGATACAGACAGGCTGGCTACTCTGGGTAGGGTGGTCGGTCAGTGGCTGGTTGTAGTCAAGGCCGTTGCCCCAGCCCAGCCGTCTGAGGAAATCCAAGGCTTTACTGTAGGATGGGTCTGGTGCCAGGAGCAGTCTTCTCCTATGACCCACCTATTACTTATCCTGTTACTACTACACACTCACTACAACACACACTCACTACCAACACACACTCACTACCAACACACACTCACTACAACACACAGTCATTACCAACACACACTCACTACCAACACACACTCACTACAACACACACTCACTACAACACACACTCACTACAACACACAGTCATTACCAACACACACTCACTACCAACACACACTCACTACCAACACACACTCACTACAACACACACTCACTACCAACACACACTCACTACAACACACAGTCATTACCAACACAAACTCACTACCAACACACACTCACTACAACACACACTCACTACAACACACACTCACTACAACACACACTCACTACCAACACACACTCACTACAACACACACTCACTACAACACACACTCACTACAACACACAGTCATTACCAACACACACTCACTACCAACACACACTCACTACAACACACACTCACTACCAACACACACTCACTACAACACACACTCACTACAACACACACTCACTACAACACACACTCACTACAACACACACTCACTACAACACACACTCATTACAACACACACTCACTACCAGCACACACTCACTACCAACACACACTCACTACCAACACACACTCACTACCAACACACACTCACTACCAACACACACTCACTACAACACACACTCACTACCAACACACACTCACTACCAACACACACTCACTACCAACACACACTCACTACCAGCACACACTCACTACAACACACACTCACTACCAACACACACTCACTACAACACACACTCACTACCAACACACACTCACTACCAACACACACTCACTACCAACACACACTCACTACCAACACACACTCACTACCAACACACACTCACTACCACACACACTCACTACCAGCACACACTTACACACTCACTACCACACACTCACTACCAACACACACTCACTACCAACACACCTCACTACCAACACACACTCACTACCAACACACACCCACTACCAACACACACTCATACCAACACACACTCACTACCAACAGACACTCACTACCAACACACACTCACTACCAACACACACTCACTACCAACACACACTCACTACCAACACACACTCACTACCAACACACACTCATACCAACACACACCCACTACCAACACACACTCACTACCAACACACACCCACTACCAACAGACACTCACTACCAGCACACACCCACTACCAACAGACACTCACTACCAACACACACCCACTACCAACACACACTCACTACCAACACACACTCACTACCAGCACACACTCACTACCAACAGACGCTCACTACCAGCACACACTCACTACCAACACACACTCACTACTCACTAGAAGGATTACTTAATCCTATCCTAGGTATTCCTTAAAGAGGTGGGGTTTCAGGTGTCTCCAGAAGGTGGTGATTGACTCCGCTGTCCTGGCGTCGTGAGGGAGCTTGTTCCACCATTGGGGTGCCAGAGCAGCGAACAGTTTTGACTGGGCTAAGCGGGAACTGTGCTTCCGCAGTGGTAGGTAGGCGAGCAGGCCAGAGGTGGATGAACGCAGTGCCCTTCTTTGGGTGTAGGGACTGATCAGAGCCTGAAGGTACGGAGGTGCCGTTCCCCTCACAGCTCCGTAGGCAAGCACCATGGTCTTGTAGCAGATGCGAGCTTCAATTCACTATCACAAATGGCTTCATTATCAGTTCCATACTTTGAAGTAAACATGTTTTCCCTTGCTGAAAATCTGTTCCTCCTGTAGTAGGCGCACTTTGTAAGGGTCCCAGTTGAATGGTGGAGTGGGCTATAGATCCCCTCTTCACCCCCTTCCCTCTCCACTCCTCCAGGACTCTCCCCAGTCCACAGTCCCTGTGATGTGTGGAGGCATAGCAGCAAAGCAAACCCCTTGGATTTACACGGCTTTAAGCACAAAAGCAGGATTTAGTGCTGGGCCATAAAAATCCCCCTTTCAAGTGCACTTCCCAAGAGAAAGGCCCCACTGTCAATGTCTGCTTCTGCTGGAGAGGCCAGAGAGCTGGCCTCTCTGGTGCTGCTGTCACTGTCCACAGTGTTTGTGAGAAATGACTCCCCATCACTCCACTAAAAAGCAACTCACTCTGCTCTCTAGCACAGTACCCTCACTAGCATACACTCTAGAATAGAGCACCCTATGCCCTGGGACCAAGCCCCCTTAATAAGGACTCTTTACTCCTGGGCTCACTCACACATCACCACAACACATCATACTTTGACAGGTCCACACTCCACTCTTTCATGCTGTGGTTAAAGACTAATGTACTACCTGGAAATTCCCCTTGATGAGCAGTTCAGGGACGAGGGTGTTATATCTATTCCACCACACTTGGGGAGGTACTGAAAGTGTATGGATCTATTTCAAACAGATAGAGAGGCCCCTAGATGTAAAGATCTGTGTCTCCAGCCAAGGCAGCCTTCCCCAGACTCTGTCCCTGTGATCTGTCCTGATGAAACACCACTATATCTACAATTAAACAAAAGAGACACATATTTACACCATCTGCTGCACTCCCCTCAGTCTATCTGCTTGTTTACAACCCTCACCAGGCCCTTATCAAGCATAGATTACTCTCACAACAACTTCAAATCAGTTTGATCATGTTAGACATTTTGTTTATCCTACCACAAGTCCTTTAATACTTACTTCATTACATTTTCTCCCCTCGTGACCCAGTTTTACTCTGTCCTCTGTGGGGCTGGTCTGGCTGCTCGTAAAGATGGCCAACCAAAGGGATGTGGGGAGTGATGAGGCAGGCCGGGGCGAGGTAGCGAGGCACCTCGGCGGCACTCTGTTTTCTGCTCTTAAAAATGCCCCGTCCTCTTAATATACAACAGCTTTGAGTGGATTAGTACTCTAAACAAGCTTCCAGCATGCATGTTGCAGACTTTTAGCAGTGGTAAAACAGCACTGGGGGATTGGGTTACCCTGCTGTTAGTATGGAGAACAGTGGACTTTACTAGAGATCCTCCTCCTCACCATCAAAGTGCTTGTAGTTTGGCTCCAGGGGGAAAGCGCTTCAGATGCTGGTGCTGTATTGATGATGTAACTGATCACATCAGTGGGGGCTGTAAACCGGACCGGAGGAGTCCAAATAAAACCACCAGGACCGTAACTGGACACCGTCCCTGGCATGCCATGCACTTTCAGGGGTTTTCTTTGAGGGAGGGAGGGAGGGAGGGAGGGAGGGAGGGAGGGAGGGGTGTGCAGAAACAGGCAGAGCGGTCTGGAACAAGGCACGGTCCAATTTAATCGAGTCTCCTTTTGAATGGCCTTCTCTCTCTTTTCATCTAGTTCTACTTAGAGGAGGGAGAGAGATTGAGTCTTTGTCCTTCGGGATTACAATGTCACTTGTTTTAAGATAGCAGATGTTTTGATTACGGTGTTAGGGGCTTATCAAAAGTTTAAAGCTCAAGGCTCTGTGTTTTTTTTAAACTCGTTTTTTGTTCCTCTGGCCGTCCCTTGTTATTGTTAAATTCCGCCCGGGGAGAGGATTACTGTTATGTGAATCAAGTATTAAACTTGATAAACACCATTAGGGAATCAACTAGAGGCTTGTGACAATTAAAAGGAAAATGTTGAATTAATTCTGATCCATAACAGAGCATGTGTTTCTTACATAACAGAGTCATCAAAGCTGTGTGAATGCGGCCATGGAAAGCCAGTGAGTTAAGGAGACAGAAAGGCAGAAATAGACGCTAAGCAGAGCTCTGTTCTGCCTGTTTGTTTAGCCTCTGCATCAATCAGCCACATCGACCGTCACTCGATTGGACTGTTAGGGGCTGTCTCCTTGACAATCACACCCACTTTTTATTCTTCTCCAATAGCAACAAATCCGGTTTTATTTTAACGTCAGAGCCCAGGCTGTCTTTCATATGGCTTTCTGTAATTATATAGGAGTGAATGGCAGCACAGCCATATGTTAGCAGCATGGGTAGTAGTCTATGAAATGACTTAATAAAATGGTGGTGACTGATGTTGTTGGCCGAACACATGTTTCTGTGAAGAGGATATTTTTACATAGAGAAAATCGCCATGGATTGGAGGAATTTTTATTTGTTTCTCTAATGGCTGTATTTGATCCAACCCAGTGGCAACTCCAGACTCAGAGGACCTCTAGGTCAGTATATTGGGGGTAGTGATTGTTTGAAGGTCTGCTCCCTGCCCACAGGGGCCAACTGACTGGGAGGTTGTGATGACAGGTGGGGGTCAGAGAGGTTTGGGGGGGGGGGCTGTCTTGCCGTGCTGTGATGGAGTGCAGCTCTCTGGCTACAGTAACAGTTAACTGTCCTTGCCCATGCCCCAGCCCTCCATCCCCCAGGCCCCATCCCCAACAGCCCCCCAATCCTCCAGCCCCTCTGCCCTCAGAGCTCTCACACAGATCCAGGCCAGGTGGAAATTCCTGCTCTCTCACGAGGCTACTGAACTGCTGTGTATCTCCTGTGCATGGGGATGGAAACGGTCCATGCATTCCTGAAAGATGGTGCTGGTACGGTGTGAGACGAAGTGACACACACACACACACACGCAAGATAATAAATATTCCCTGAAAGGCTGAACTTTATCTTCACACGGTGCAGGTTGAAGAACGGAGCTTCCCAGATGAAATGGGGGGATGCTTTTAATCAGAAAAATCCTGTTAGGTCAATTACAATGTGTCTGTCTGTCCTCACATTCACAATAACACAGTAACAATCCATACTTTATTACCTATGTTTATAATTATAACTCTGAGCTGGCATTGTTGCACCGTATGTTTAGCAGTGATAAAGATCCCACTGATATGGGTTTTCTATGGAGACCATTGTTGGTTCACTCTTTTAATCCAGCAGCCTTAAACACTCTCGTCATTGGCCAGGTCTGGTTCTACTTATCTAGCTCAGAGCTGCTTTTCCTCCTCCTGCTCCTGTGAAGGACCTCCACGTGACTGTCTTCCGCTGTCAACCTCTACTCCTCCACCTCCCAACCCCCCTCTCCCCCAATCTCCCAACCCCCTCTCCCCTAATCCTCCAACCCCGTCTCCCCCAATCACCCAACCCCCTCTCCCCCAATCCCCCAACCCCCTCTCCCCCAATCTCCCAACCCCCTCTCCCCCAATCCTCCAACCCCCTCTCCCCCAATCTCCCATCCCCCTCTCCCCCAATCCCACAACCCCCTCTCCCCCAATCTCCCAACTCCCTCTCCCCCAATCCCCCAACCCCCTCTCCGCCAATCTCCCAACCCCCTCTCCCCCAATCTCCCAACCCCCTCTCCCCCAATCACCCAACCCCCTCTCCCCCAATCCTCCAACCCCCTCTCCCCCAATCTCCCAACCCCCTCTCCCCCAATCCCCCAACCCCCTCTCCCCCAATCTCCCAACCCCCTCTCCCCCAATCTCCCAACCCCCTCTCCCCCAATCTCCCAACCCCCTCTCCCCCAATTTCCCAACCCCCTCTGCCCCAATCTCCCAACCCCCTCTCCCCCAATCTCCCAACCCCCTCTCCCCCAATCTCCCAACCCCCTCTCCATCCACCAAGCCCTCCAGCCGGCACAGGGTGGCTACATCCACACCCCTCTCAGGACTTATACCGTCCACTGATCCACTCATTTTGAGTCACTCTACTCTTTATTCATCTCTATTTATCCCCCTGGCTGGGAATGATGCCTATTGTAGATTCACTTTATATAGAGAATTATTGTTCTTAGATCTGTGTTCTCTTTGGAGCTATTTTGGACTTAATGTTATTGAAATATTACATTTATTTATGTTACTACAAAAATATACAAAGTAACTATAATTTAATACAAACATAATATTTTTGCCACCCATAGCATCTACCAAGAGCACAGAGTGTGCTGGTACTTGTTTGGCTTTAAAGAAGTTCCATTGCCTTAGTTAAAAGAGAAAAGACCAGTGCCTTGTTGTCAGCCCTCACTTCAAAGTGGAAAAGGTTTCCTCACATGTGGTTTTAAATGGTGTGGAGGAACAGCAGGGGACATCCAAGGGTTAAATGATAATAGCTGCAGACAGTTCCCAGATTAAAGATACTATTTAATTACACAAGGGCTAGCTAACCACCTCCACATCCTAGCCTGCCAGGCAGACACACTCCTATAAAGCACAGCAACACCACAACACAACAACTCACACATACTGTAGAACTTGTGTACATGTGTGTGGGTGCCTTTATATGTTTATATGTCCGTACTTGTATTTGTGTGTGTATCCTATGGGTTTGTGTGTTTATCAGTGTGTTATAGTTGAGTGTTAACATAGAGAAGGTGTAGAGAGAGGCTGAGGAGGAGCTCTACTTTCAGGGGCCTGGCTGGCTGACAGACAGACAGACATACAGACATATGGCCTTGCTCAAGAGCTAGTGAGGGCCTGATTCCTCTCATATGTGCAGCACAGTATCCCCAGGGCCGTAGAGCCGGCCTCCCTCCCTCCCTCTGCTGTGGTCATTTAACAGCAGTAGAGCTTGAAGAAGCATGACAGGCCCAGGGGTCCAGGGCCCAGGGGCTAGCCAGGCCAGGGCCCCAATAAAGGGTTAATCAGTAGCAGCTTCCTTTCTCACTTGATATATATTTTGGGGGTATGACTAGGGAACTTTAAAAAAATTCCCTGGTTGGCACAAAAGGTTCCTTTACACAATCAAATCATTTTTGACAGTATATGCGTTTAAAGGGTCAAATTGGCATACAGTTGAAGTTACACACGTGTGTCTGTCTCAAGGTAGAATTCATTCCATTACATGCAAATACTCATTGAGCTGTAATTTAATCATTTTTTTCTTCTTCACCATTATCATTGATGAACAGACTACTCCACAAATTCCTGAATACATCTATTGCTTTTGTTAACCTACCAGTCTTTCGCTGTCTCTCTGAGTCAGTTTTTGAAATCCAACAAAAACACATTAGAAAGAATAGCAGCCTTTTTTAGAGATTTTCAGGATGCAGCTCCATGTCCCAGTGTTGCAAAGCGCTGATAGAATTCACAGGGGAAACTCTCTGAAAGCGGGTCCTGTCTGCCCAGGCAATAGGGACCTCCTAATTAAACACAGAGCCCTTTGTGTCACACACACATTGGTTTTTGAATGAAGGCAACAATCCCTCTCCCCTCTATATGGGCACAGAGAGAGGCCTCTGTCTGTCTGTCTGTCTGTCTGTCTGTCTGTCTGTCTGTCTGTCTGTCTGTCTGTCTGTCTGTCTGTCTGTCTGTCTGTCTGTCTGTCTGTCTGTCTGTCTGTCTGTCTGTCTGTCTGTCTGTCTGTCTGTCTGTCTGTCTGTCTGTCTCTGTCTGTCTCTGTCTGTCTCTGTCTGTCTGTCTGTCTGTCTGTCTGTCTGTCTGTCTGTCTGTGTCTGTCTGTCTGTCTGTCTGTCTGTCTGTCTGTCTGTCTGTCTGTCTGTCTGTCTGTCTGTCTGTCTGTCTGTCTGTCTGTCTGTCTGTCTGTCTGTGTCATTGTCGTGTGTGTAAGTGGCAGGGAAGTCAGGTGCAGGAGAAACCAACTTGGTGTAACTGGAGTAGTTTAATTATTATAAAACAAACTCCAAAAAACCAACGTACATAAAAATAAACATGGATAAACATACCCGTCGCACACCTATACAAAATCACGAACACATAACCACAAACAATCTCCGACAAGGACATGAGGGGAAACAGAGGGTTAAGTACACAGCATGTAATTAATGGGATTGGAACCAGGTGTGAAGGAGACAAGACAAAACCAATGGAAAATGAAAAATGGATCAATGATGGCTAGAAGACCGGTGATGTCGACCGCCGAGCAGCACCCGAACAAGGAGGGGCATCGACTTCTGCAGAAGTTGTGTCTGTCTGTCTGTCTGTCTGTCTGTCTGTCTGTCTGTCTGTCTGTCTGTCTGTCTGTCTGTCTGTCTGTCTGTCTGTAAGGTGCTATTGCTGCTATGCTAGTCAGTGTGCAGGTGAACCGCTCCAGTCCTACTGCAGCAGTGTGCTGTGTGGAACATGAAGAACATGAGAACATGACTCGTAGCATTCTAACCTATAGTGCAACATACAGGAGATTATCAGGGCAAATGCAAGAGTGGGAGTCATTGACTACAGTTTGTAGATATCCACCCCCAGCCCAAGTGGTCCATTTCTGCCCGGTGCCATAGTCTTTAAAGGTCACTCTGGCTCCTGTTCGGTTTTCTTTATTTACAGTCATTGTAATAGGGTACCTTGCACGTCACACCCAGCTAAAGATCATGCAACACAAGCCAATACAGTAATTCCCCCAATTTACTGCCTCACTGTATTTTTATTTTATGTTTTATTTAACTAGGCAAGTCAGTTAAGAACAAATTCTTATTTACAATGACGACCTACCCCAGCCAAATACTGGGCCAATTGCGCGTCGCCCTATGGGACACCCGATCACAGCCGTGATACAGCTCAGGATCGAACCAGGATCTGTAATGACACCTCTTGCACTGAGAGGCAGTGCCTTAAACCACTGCGCCACTCGGGAGCCTGTACTGTTCTGTAGTCTACACACAATATGCTTTGCCCTTGTAATCCAATGAACGGTAATTGCACCCAACATTTTATTTGGTTAACATTTTAGTGAGAACAAAGCACACTGCTACCATATAATGGGGAATAATTTAAAATGAACTTTAGATAAACACAAGGGTGGCTGCTAATTGAACAACGATAATGGCTCCTAATTTATGCCTCAGATGTTTCTGTTGTTTTCCAAGGCACAAATGATCTTCTAAGAGATTCTTGTTAATGCATTGGCAAAACGCACCAAAATAGACATTGTTAAAGGGAATGTGTAAGTTCCCCAATTAGCCCAGCCAGACCAACTGCTAGCATTATAGCAAGAGAATAATAGAGCAGGGAGTGATAGCGTGTTTCCATACGGTGTTAGCTAGGATTATTCTGGGGCCCTAACGGTCTTATCATATCAGCTTGGCTTGAGCCCAGGGAGGGAGATAGCTCTGTAGATGCAGCCCTACATAACATGCTCGCCCACCAGTTAAAGGAGACTGTTAGCTGATGAAGATGTGCACATGCAAGACTAAAGATAAAAGAAAGCGTTGACCCAACTCATTAGCCCCTGTGATTTAATATATTGACACTTGAATGCAAATAATTCCATTTAGCGGCCTGTGTTGGGCGGGGGGAGGGATCAATTTAATTAGTTATGAAATGTGACTTGTTGTCAGGAAGCAGAAGAAACGCTGACGTTAAATAAAGTCGTGTGCAATTTGAACAATAAAGCTATCGCGCCCCTGTTAAAACTTAATGATGCACAAAAAGGGCTTAATAGATACAACCTCAGCAATGGCTGTGATGGTTTGGAAATTAAGCTAAGTGGACGAACGGCTAGACCAGTAATGTCGCTGGCCTGTTAAAACAAATTCAGACATTATGAATATAAACAGTGCAGGCTATCTGGGACGATTCGGTCTGTAGGTTTTGTCGACGTACATCTGCCTTGCCGCTGAAAGACTCTTCCGGCTTCTTTTCTTCGTTAGGTCAGGGTTAAGGTACACACAGAGAGTGGGGATATGAATGGCCTTATTATTGCATTAGGCACCATTTCCTCTGACACTGAGCCCTAGCTTATGAATGGCAAACTGGAGAGAGTGTAAACGTTGAAAGATACACATCCCCAGTACTTACACGATGTGATGGGTTCATAGAGGCTGCCTGCCTGGCACACAAAGGCACATTTGTGTGGGGAACATATGCTAGGAACGCACATGTCTTTGTTGGTGATGTAAGCATGTACATAAACACGCCTCCATTATTAATGTTAATGACACAACATTTCCTAGCGGTCTTGTAGTTATCAGCAGGGCAGCGTCTTTGTGTTCCCACACCTCGCCCGTTTAGGCTGCGTTAATGAACTGCCTGAATCTTGACAAGGGCTGTCACATGAACAGTTGTAATGTGTAAAGTCACACCTGAGTGTCTGCCTTAAATTAGTCACCTGAGGGGATTCCAAACAAGCGCTGGGATTTAGTCATTTATGCCAGGACCCAGCAGCCTCTCATAGTAGCTCAATGCTAGTGATAACAGTAATCAACACAAGACAGCAGATCACTGGAGCTGTAGTGCATCTCACCAGGCATTAGGGAACCTAGTGAACTCTGTGATAAGACAGTGCTGCTAAATAAACTTCAGAACCCTAACAGGAGCACTTTACAGATCATTATTGATAGTGAAACGAGGCCAACCGTAGCTATGATACATAAAGCCGTACTCTATGACCTCTGAATATCATTATAAAGCACCTGTTTACAACTCTATTGCTCCCCATAATCCTTTCCTGGATGAAGGTGGCCAGTCGCCTTATACTTGGCACTCATTGTACCCCGTGCTCCAAAGGAAAATATCAGTTGACGGAGAACACATCCTCCAGTGTGAAGTTGACTTAGTTTCCTCTCCCTCTCCGCTCGGCCAGTGTTTTCCCTGCTAATGTTGAGCAAACTGTTTTGTCTTTGCGTTGGCTCTGCGCAGCCCTCGGCCTCCACAGTGGGCACACTCACAGGGAGAGGGCTGCATTAATAGGATCTAGTGTGTGCGGCCAGCCGGCAGGGAGAAAGGGGGTCCGTGTTTTCTTAGGGCCGGGGTGGCAAAGCAAAGCATTCAGCCCATGGCAGCGGCAGCAAAAAAATACCCTTTTTGTTTTTGGGCGGTGGAGAGTCCAAGCATTCCCTATGGAACACAATGAATGGCCCGTTCTGTCCTGCACCATTATTCAGACACAGAATTGTTTTGTTTTTTAGGTATTTTTTTCTCCAGAAATATTCTTGCCCGTCACTTGGTGTGCACATGACATTTGAGCGTGTTTTAAAGTCTCGGCACACTCATGTGCCGTAATAAAGTGGTCCCTCGTAACAATCGTGCTTTCTGTTGTTTTCCCAAGCCCCAGCAGCTGGGAGGCAATTGTGAAGACAGGCTCAGTCTATGTTCAGAGCGGAGCGGAGGGAGCAGAGGAGAGGACAGGAAGTAGGGGAAGTCCTCCCCTGCTCCTCCAGCCCCCTCCTGACCAGCCTCCAGCCCAGAGGCCAGCCAGCTCTCTGTCCCACCACCAGACACACTGCAGTCTCTTATTAACTCACTCCAGACTCCCGCTCAGTCTCCCACCCAGTCTCCACAATGGTGAGGTTGTTAGAATTGTTTTGTGTTCTTTTATCTTCACAGAAACAGTAGATGTTTAAAATAAAAATATTAATCATATGTTGGTTTTAAATAAACCGAATTATATGAGAAAATATCAGAAAAATTACTGTACATCAGAAGTATATTTTTACAAGGGATGATTTACACATGAAAGTATCAGAAGAGAAATAATTCAATATAAAATGCTATGTGGAGAGCATGTGTTTTCCTGCCCCCCAGAGATTGGCCTCTCCCAACAGTATGTTGAGGGATTGGAGGATTTCACAGGCATATGCCAATAGTATTTCACATTTTCTCCTACGCTTCAAATGTTCATATCCTTCTATTCCTCACATCCTCCCAGCCTGTTCACCACGGTTATGGTGGGCTCTCTGACTAGGCCGTGTCCGACCTCTTTTACAACTCCACCCGCCCCCCTGCAGTGAGGGTCAGAGGCATTCTGCTTATTCCCAATCCCATAGAGGCGGGATGTATACGCAGGATAATGATGCCAGGCCCAGACTCACTTGTGGGTTTGTTTATGTCTGTTTGCATCTTTCCTGTCATTACCCATGCTGTTTGAAGGAGTCCCCATGGGTTTGGCCAGTTTACTGCAAACCTTTTTGAATTTCATGACCAGACCATGCCAGAATATGATTTTTTCCCTTTTATTTCATTGTGTGCCTAACAAAAAACATCCACACAGATGTCGTGTTTTCTGGAAATGTAACATTGTCGACGTGGTGGTAATGTAAGAATGTGGTTCTGGAATAGTAGGACATTTATTTGGGAGAGGGGATAGTGAGGGTGTGTACGTGTGTGTCTCTGTGTGTGCTCGCCTCTGTGTGCGAGAGAGAGAGTATCATGAAAGCAGCTTTTGTACCCTACATAACATTTCAACCCCATTGCCTATCTTTGATATTTTATATTCAATACAAATGGAATTACTATTTGAGACTGAAGAATTTGCATTAAGTACACCATTTCTGTTGAATCTTCATTGATCACGTCTATTCTCAGGGGAGTAGCTTAATTCTTCTGCTTTGTACTCTTAACATGTTAATGCTTTAACCAATTTACTGAACATCAGTAACATTCACCAACATACTGGTATGTTGCATCCTATTATATTCTTATCTTCAGCATTATGATTGGAAAGTCTCATATGACTTTTTCTATCATAACCTAAACATCACACTTCTAAATGTCCTATAATTGTTTAGGTATAACCTTTAGTGTACTGACATACTGTATGAATGGTTTCCCGTGTGGCAGTGTGGCATACAGTACAGTAGAGTACAGCAGCCTCCAGTCAGTGCAGAGTTCTTGAGCCAGCCTGGAACCAGGGGGAGTCAGGGGGAGGGAGGGGGCTGGGCTGGAGGGAGGGGGCTGGGCTGGAGGGTGCTGTCTGCCCTGCTTTTTAACAGCAGCAGACTTAATATAGACATATTGGAATGGCTCCATTCCAAGAGAGCTTGTTTTACTGTGTAAGGAATTAGTGGAACAAGAAGTCTTCTATTGGTTATTCCCCAGACGGCCCGACCTCACCCCAGTGTCGGATTCCTCTGCACCTTACCCTGCTCTCTGCTGCAGATAGACTGGAGTGAGAGTGGACACTACCCCCCTCCCCTACCCTCCAGACAGTCCCTGTTGTCAAAGAGCAGCGGCGTAGCGTAGATGTATTATTAGTCAGGCTCTTGCTCAGACGCCTCTCCAGCAGAATAGAGAATGACGTGTCTTTTGGCAGCCGATGTTAATCTTTTACCTGCTGGCTAAATGTGAGGTCTAAGGGTCCGAGGGAGGGGGTAGACGGGTCACAGTCATGTCCAGGACAAGGACCTTTTGTTGCTGACCTGGACCTCTGTAGTAGATTGGGCTCACATTTCAGAGGGAACAATGTTCTCTAGTCTGGGAGGCAGGTGGAGGGGAGGGAGGTGGAGGGGAGGCGGGTGGAGGGGAGGGAGGTTTTGGGGAGGGAGGTGGAGACCTGGCCTTAATACCAGCTAGCCACAAGGCTGAGGGATCAAAGTCTGGCTCAGCGCTATCGATCCACTGGCCTGATTACCATCACACACCAAACAGCCACCAAACAGAGCACAATGTCTGGGACTCTGATAACACAACTACACTGGACTGTGTGTGTGGGTGTGTGTGTGTGCGTGTGTGCGCACCCGTTTGTGCTGTCACATTGTGTCTTTGTGAGTGTGTATGTGCCTATGTGTGTGTGCCCGTGCCTCTGTGCGTGTCAGAGCCTGTGTTGGATTAGTGCGTAAAGCTGTAGTGTGTTCACACTGGAGGAGTGCGGTTAACTGATAAATGACCTGTGATGTGGGAGTAATGTGTGCTTGGGGATCTCTGGGATTGTTTTATGAATTGACCTCTCTAGAACAAAGTAATGCACAGACTCTAGAGCACATGAGTGGTTCCATTCAGTAATTTTCCTCCTGGTTGGGCTCCAGAAAGCACTCGCCCAGCTTTCTCTCTCTCTCTCTCTCTCTCTCTCTCTCTCTCTCTCTCCGCAGCAGCAGCAGCAGCAGCAGCAGCAGCACAGTAGCAGGCCGGGTGTTGAGTTCACATGGCCGTCTGGTGTCAGTGTTACAGTGCTTTCTGTGGGGATGAAGCCAGGGCTGCCAGCTTCCTGTATATCACTTTACCTTCAAATTGAGCTCCTAAGGTGCTTTCCACTTGCAGGCGTTTGGTGTGTGACTCAGTGGAGAGTAGGGGGGAACGCCGTGTCAACTATCAGCACTTACACTAACAGCTGGAGCCAGTCCTCTCTGGGTCAAATTATATCAGCCCAATTTATTTTCTAACTTCTCAGGTAAAATGTGAAAAGTGGGATCGCTGGAGTTGTGGCAGAACGGCTGGCAGAAATAGTGTAGGTTTAATAAGCACATTTAGATTCCCTGTTAGTGATTTCTAGAAAACGTTTTGCCTAATTGTCTATTTAGCTTTATAATGTAACACTGCACAAGTCATGTTATTAGACTGATATACTCTGGGTGACTGTCTTTAAATCAAATGAATAAAGATGAAACCTCACATACAGGTCTGATATTCCTCCAAACACATCTGGGTAGCACATCACAGGTGGGTGTCAGTCAGCTACCGCTCAGACATTTCACCTGAGACTCCCACTGTGCTTCTCAGCAGCTCCAAACTTTTAAAACACAGTGAGAAAAAAAACGTTATTTCCTTTTCTGTCTTCTATCTCATCTTGTCAACATTGAGGGAATTTGGACATGTTAAAACAACTCCCCTCCTCCTTTAAAAAGGAGAAGAGGACAGCATCCTAGTGACGCTTGGTGAGGATCAGACTGTCCTAGTGTTTGGGGGTGCGGGGGGGCCTGCTGGGCTGGGTCGGAAGTGCTGCAGGGTGTCTCCTGGGCCCTGTTTAAAGACCGCAACAGACAGTGAGGAGCATAGGTGCTGACAGGGGCCCTATTGAGCACAGTAATGGCTTGTACATCTCCATTTGCACCTGTATGTGTTTGTTTGCATGCGCATGTTTGTCAGTGTGTGTGTATGTCTCTGTATGTCTCTCTCTCTCTGTGTGTGTGTGTGTGTGTGTATGTGTCTGTCTGTCTGTCTGTCTGTCTGTCTGTCTGTCTGTCTGTCTGTCTGTCTGTCTGTCTGTCTGTCTGTCTGTCTGTCTGTCTGTCTGTCTGTCTGTCTGTCTGTGTGTCTGTGTGTGTGTGTGATAGGAGAGAAGAGCAGTGCTCTCTCTCATGTCTGCCCTGTCTCTTACTCTGAGTGTGTCTAATGGTAATCTGACCATGGTCAATCCCAGGCCTTTGGCTGGCTCTGCTCTCTGCACTGGCTGACCCCAGGATTAGCTGCGGCTGTAAGCCATTACAACACTGTAGTGCTGATGTCAACGCTTCCACTAATGACATTGATTCAGTTAGAATGAATCTCACTGTATACTCAAGCTGGTTTTACACACTTTATTTTCAGTCATTTTTTATTATATTCACAGATATTTCAGAGATGTTCTTTTTTATTCTATTTATTTAAAATCTTGTTCACAGTGTTAAATCTAATTAAAACTGAGTTAGTGCCATTTCTCATTATGCCAGCACATCGTTGAGAGTGAAACAGATTGCACTCTGGACTGGTACAGACTTCATCAGGTCATCTGAATTGATGATACATGTTGCAAGGCGGTTGAGAGGCCTCTCTCACCCCTGGAAACCTCTGTTGGTGCGTGTGCTGGCAGAGGGAGCAGCCCCAGCCAACTATCTGTCTGACTGATCACTACAGATGCTCTTCCTCAAGTATTCAGAGTCCGATCCTCAGTGCAGAGTCTTCTGGGACTAACAATAGCACCTGTTCCTCATAAGATAGCCCATTCATGTATCTTTAATGAAGCTTTGGGGCAGATGGCGTGAAATGGTATTATCCAGTGCTTAGCAGTGCTAAGACAAAGAGGGAACAGTGCCAGCGTAACAATGAGTGGGGAGGACGCTGCCCAAGTGCTCTGCTCACATCTGTTCCACTTCATTCTATCAGACTCCTCAAGATCATCCTGGCAATAGAAATATTCTGGGCACCCAGCCGATCGGCTGATGAACTTCAGGGTAACTCTTTCAGGGTCTGGGTGTTGCCACAAAGGGTGGATAAACTGACACACACACACACACACACACACACACACACACACACACACACACACACACACACACACACATACACTGAAATGGAAGTCTTTTGTCTGGGAGCTGATCTGTAATTTATCAACAACGTATCCTCATAACTGGCATTCTTCTGATGCTTTTTTGACGGTTGTTTCCAGTCAATGGAAAACGAGAGTGATAATGTGTAAATTGATAAATGCATTGTCTGCTGAACTACCATGCCATGCGTTAATTGATAGGCTGAAGGCTAGACTTCCACTATTAGCTGGCACTTTGAAGCTTCTCCAGATTTGATTTCCCTTTCTCTGACATTAGCAGAGTAAATTAAAGTTTAATGCACAGTGCTCATTACTGTAAATCACAACCATTCAAACCCAATGCACTTATTTTCCCCGATACACATTTACATTTCCTCTTGCCTGGGTAAATCTCTTTATTGTGATATCTATTCATTAAAAACCCAGTGCTGTCACTGGAGAGATTTCCCTTTTCATTCACAGCTTTGTTTGTAGGCAACATTCAGGATATTTGATGAGTTTAGCTATTGTCTGATTGACATTGTATTTTCTTCATATAGATTTTCTCCCAGATTCCAATTATATGGCATCAGATATCTGAACAGAATCTCAATCTGCTCCTAGAGAGATCTCTACAGTAATTAATGTCGACATGCCTAAACACATTTATTTCAGTCTTTTGTATGAACAAACGTCTGATTTCATTAGACAACTAAACTGATGATATTACTGTTTGAAACAATGATGACAGGGAATAATTAAGATAAATATTTATCAGTGATATAAGCCGCTCATAGCTATGGAGTAATAGAATTATGATTAAATGTGTTGAATCTATGAAGCTCAGTGTATTCAGCTTATTACAATAATAGTTCCACTTACGTTCCACATTTGGAGCAGCTGTTTCAGTGTAACACCCTGGCTTTAACCTGATTCGTTTCGCTAGTTTAATGCGAGTAAGGTTAATTGCAATTATGTATGTGACTGACCTTAATAACCTTCCTAAGGGTAGACTAACACAGTCAGTACTGAGGGAGAGAGAGGGAAGGAGAGAGTCTGCTTCAGAGAGTCTTTCTCTGCACCGTGAGTGCAGTACATTCAGAAAAATACTTCATCTGGTTTTATAGAACGAACACTCCAACACAGGGCAGGCCCTGTTCCCCAGTGTGCCCCTTCACCTGTCGCTGGCTCTAACTCATGTTGGGACATTCATTATTGCGTTTTTCCATATGTTCTATACATGCGGGCCATGAGCCATCTTTCATCCTGTCTGCCTGGAACCCTGGAACACCAATCCCAATGAAAAATACATTTTATTTAAGGTCTTTTCCACCAGTCTCCCAGGTCATCGTCTTTTCTCCAGCCGCAGCACATTTTTTGGAAATACTTTTCAGATTATAGGAAAGAAAAAAGGAAATTACATGCTTCCCCATTCCTTTTCTAATGTACTTTCTATACTTGCACTTTGTTGAAAAGCTACATAGACAGAAAGTGTTATTTATTTAGTTTTCAGTCTACCTCTGCACCTCTAGCCAGATCGATAGAGTGGTCCTGAGGACATATAGCGGTGGGGAACGGGCCCTGCTGCACCAGATCAGGGCACACAGGGGGAGCAGACAGAGATCATAAGCAGACCTCAGCTAGAACGTGGGGGAAAAGTCGTTGCTCAGAGCAGGTTGATTTCATGCCCCAATGCTGCGGGAGTAATTGCACCCAGACCCGTTTTATTGCGAGTTGATTTTAAAGAGGGATGAATGGAGAAACATTCTGTAAAGTGTTTATTTTGGGGGCTGACCTTTATTAACCCGTTTTCCAGGCGGGTTCCCCTGAGGTGGGCTGGCTCGGTGCTAGATTAACCCTCGCAGGCCCAACACAGCCTGGCTGCTCCCTATCACTGGCAGGCAGGAAGCAGAGGATCACAGTCAGATTGGGCTCTGCTTCAGCTCTCAGCATGAGTCTCATTCTGGAGCCCCCCCACACACTAAACTGCCTCTAAGAGACATTAACAACACACACACACACACACACAAAAACACTTACACACACAAACATATTTACACACACAGTTAGAGCACATATTTATCCTCTTGCCGTAGAAAGTCAGAATGGGACAGTCAGCTTCAGCGTGGACAGTGAAGGTTAATAATGTTAGACTGAAACAGTTTAGACAGTTTGAGGAGCAGTGTAGGATATGTGGGGGGCAGGGCATGGCTCTGGACGTTAAGATGAAATATCACAAACAGACAACAGCTGAAAGCCGGTTGCTGTAAATTACCGGATCGCCTGGGCTTTAATCATCTGTATAAATGATCCTCCAAAACTATGAGATAGAGGCTGTATATCTGAACTCATCTTCCCCTGTCAGTCAGGGCAGCAGGTTGTTTGTGTGAGGGTGTCCCTGTGTGTTTGTATGTCCCTATGAAGCGTTATGGTTCGACCTCCCATCTCACCAGACCACCGACACTACAGTGTTATGGTTCGACCTCCCATCTCACCAGACCACCGACACTACAGTGTTATGGTTCGACCTCCCATCTCACCAGACCACCGACACTACAGTGTTATGGTTCGAACTCCCATCTCACCACACCACCGACACTACAGTGTTATGGTTCGACCTCCCATCTCACCACACCACCGACACTACAGCGTTATGGTTCGACCTCCCATCTCACCACACCACCGACACTACAGCGTTATGGTTCGACATCTCACCAGACCACCGACACTACAGTGTTATGGTTCGACCTCCCATCTCACCATACCACCGACACTACAGTGTTATGGTTCGACATCTCATCCCACCACCGACACTACAGTGTTACGGTTCGACCTCCCATCTCACCACACCACCGACACTACAGTGTTATGGTTCGACATCTCACCAGACCACCGACACTACAGTGTTATGGTTCGACCTCCCATCTCACCATACCACCGACACTACAGTGTTATGGTTCGACATCTCATCCCACCACCGACACTACAGTGTTACGGTT
The DNA here is from genome assembly GCF_901001165.1 of Salmo trutta. NCBI lineage: Eukaryota > Metazoa > Chordata > Actinopteri > Salmoniformes > Salmonidae > Salmo > Salmo trutta. Next base: position 24,894,398 of record NC_042968.1, read on the forward strand.
CGACCTCCCATCTCACCACACCACCGACACTACAGTGATATGGTTCGACCTCCCATCTCACCACACCACCGACACTACAGTGTTATGGTTCGACATCTCACCACACCACCGACACTACAGTGTTATGGTTCGACCTCCCATCTCACCACACCACCGACACTACAGCGTTATGGTTCGACCTCCCATCCCACCACACCACCGACACTACAGCGTTATGGTTTGACATCTCACCACACCACCGACACTACAGTGTTATGGTTCGACCTCCCATCTCACCAGACCACCGACACTACAGTGTTATGGTTCGACCTCCCATCTCACCACACCACCGACACTACAGTGTTATGGTTCGACCTCCCATCTCATCACACCACCGACACTACAGTGTTATGGTTCGACCTCCCATCTCACCACACCACTGACACTACAGTGTTATGGTTCGACATCTCATCTCACCACACCACTGACACTGCAGTGTTATGGTTCGACATCTCACCAGACCACCAACACTACAGTGTTATGGTTCGACCTCCCACCACACCACTGACACTACAGTGTTATGGTTCGACCTCCCATCTCACCACACCACTGACACTGCAGTGTTATGGTTCGACATCTCACCAGACCACCGACACTACAGTGTTATGGTTCGACCTCCCATCACACCACTGACACTACAGTGTTATGGTTCGACCTCCCATCTCACCACACCACCGACACTACAGTGTTATGGTTCGACCTCCCATCACACCACACCACTGACACTACAGTGTTATGGTTCGACCTCCCATCTCACCACACCACTGACACTGCAGTGTTATGGTTCGACATCTCATCTCACCACACCACCGACACTACAGTGTTATGGTTCGACCTCCCATCACACCACACCACTGACACTACAGTGTTATGGTTCGACCTCCCATCTCACCACACCACTGACACTGCAGTGTTATGGTTCGACATCTCACCAGACCACCGACACTACAGTGTTATGGTTCGACATCTCATCTCACCACACCACCGACACTACAGCAAACAGCCTGAGGACATTGTGTTGATCTATGCACATACCAGTCTGTATCTGTCACCATCAGTCATCCCACTCACCGTACACACACCGTACACACACCGTACACACACCGTACACACACCGTACACACACCGTACACACCTACAGACCTCTACAGGTGCTCAAATACATCTGTAACCTCCATTCCCGTCCTTTGCCTCTCACGTGTCATACCCTCTGGGCGGGGGGGGGGGGGGGGGGGGGGGGGTAATGCGCGTGCGGCAATGCGTGTGCGGCTGGGTCCTTTGATGTTCCGTTGTGAAATAGTGTTGGGGGGATTAGGAACAGACGCGGCCGGGCCAGGTATTGTGTCAGCATACGAGGGCCGTCAGAGCCGCAGAGCCCCCTGTCAGGACGTGTTAGGCCAGGCTGTGATCTGCTCTGTGCTCCCCTCTCCTCTCCCCCTGCCTGCCTGCCTCAGTGTGCTGTCTGTGTCTGCAGCTCAGCTAGGCCTCTCTCTGATCTCCGCTTCTCTATCTGTTCAGCAGGTCCAGGGTCACATGCCTCCGCTCATGATCCCCATTTTTCCACACGACCAACGCACCCTGGCAGCAGCCGCCGCAGCCCAGCAGGGCTTTCTCTTCCCACCGGGAATCTCTTACAAGCCAGGTATGCTCCTCTCTTTCTCTCTCTCTGTTGTTTCTTCCTGTGTCTCTGTCTGTCCTGTTCTCTGTCTACTTCTCAATGTTATGTACATGCAGTTCTCCTCCTCACAGACACAGGTTCATTTTGACAGCATGGGTCATCTTATTGATGAAGGACCTTTCCCAATATAATCTATCCCACATATTTATTATGGTTATATATTTCATACATTTACTTACAATGTATTTTATGTAAGTAATACTTTTTTTCAGTCCTCATTTTCACTGCCCCAGTTATCATAGGATCCTTACACTACACATATCCCAGTCTCCATACGGCATCAAATAAAAGTGTAGTCAGCAAGGCCAAGGCAGATGACGTACAGTACTCTATGTCACCTTGTAAATGGAGCCAAGCCTTGGGGAGTGTTCTGTGTTCAACTCCAAGGCAGCATACCTGTTCAACAATAGATATGAGTAAAGGAGCACTGGAATGTAAACAGCTTTTCAACATGAAAGTGTCTTGACTTCTCTGGCTGTAATCACTATGGAAGAATCTGCTGAGGGAACAGCCTGCTGCAGTAACACAGTACTCTACCTAGGCACTCCCTGACCCCCTCACTCTCTCACTGTACTCATCAATCACTCAAAGGATTATGTACAGCTTAGATGTCAATTTAAACATACTGCATATGGTGGAATGTGATAGCACCAGAAACAGTACAGTATTCATGTCCACACATACTATCCTGAGATAGTGTCTTGTCCTTCTGTATCTCTTTATGGAGATGAGCTGGCACATGTCACTCATCCAGAGACAAACAGACAGACAGAGAGAGAGACAGAAGAGGAGGGCAAGTGTCTCCCAGGCATACAGTAATTTGTCCTGTGGGGATGAAGGGTGAAGGCCCCCTCCCGGAGGTGCCTCTGCTCCCCTTGCCTGTAGCAGCTTGCCTCCCTCTCCCTTTGTGTGACGAACAGAGAAAGAGAATGGATCCACACGCAACACATTCCACATCCCAAAACAAATTAGTGGGAAATTGCTACGACTTGTTGTTTGACTTCCTGCTCATTGTTACTGAGAATTAAAGATGTGTCACTCTGGGCTTCTGTAATGAAATATTCAGGCAGATCCCTGACCTGGAGTGGACCCAGACACACAGCCTCTCTCCCCTTAGCGCTATGGCTGGGTATTCCTTTTAATTCTTGCTGAACATTGACTATCGGCTGGAAGTAAAGTAAAATTGCACATGCAAGGGTTTGCTTATCTCCCTGACCGACCTGGGGGAGAGAGTCCAGGCCTCTTTTTGTCTGTCCTGAATGCTCTCAGAAATACATTTGTTGTTAGCGTCGTATCACAACATTGAGGTAACTCCAGGACTTGGAGGAAGTCAGAGGGGGAGGAGTAAGATTGGCTAGTCTAGTCAGCAGGTAAATAGCAGAACATTAAAAGGTGTGGTAGTGCAGCTAATACATTTACTATAAAGCCACAGGATGAAAAAAAACTGTCAGCTATTTTGGAACTACAGAGGCATGACAGCTCGAACAGCGCCTGAGGGGATTCTTTTGCCTGTCTATTTCTTTAATACATTTGACATGGAAAATGTTTTAGTACAAATACCAGAAGGTATTATGGACTCACGGCATGCATGGGTCACCATGTGTACACACAGGCCCTGAATTATTCATGAGTTATTCATAAAGAAAAGGAAAAAAGGTCTGAAAATGACTACCAATGACTACCATCATCAACTGAAGTAGCTTAACGTCTCTATTATCCTCAACCCCCAACACAAGATCCTACCTCATGACCAGTCTGCTAGATTAGAGGGTGCTGCTGTGTCCACCCTCCATGAAGACTAGGGAAGTGGCCAAGCGTTCACTTCCACGCTAGGGCACACTAATCTGATGTCATCTTTATAAGACAGACCCTCCCATGGACCACTGCTTATGACCCCAACCCCGCGGTGTTGCCACGACGACAGAACTATTGCCAGCGTCGTAGCATCGTGCCATCTCTCTTTCTGCACACTGTGCTCAATGGCCCTGACGTTGCATGGCAGAGCAGAGACGCAGGTCATCCTTTAAACAAATAGACCCCAGCTCGCTCTGTTTACATGGACACAGAGACATTCACTCTGATAGTAGTCTAATGGTCCTGCAGAATGACTCCATGGTCATTGGGTCCCTATGCTATGATGAGGACACACATAGACATCCAGCTGGAATGAATGCTGCTACATTTCTGTTTCTGCCGCTGCACAATAACCGATGGACTTGTCCCTCTTGTGACTGAATACAGTAGCTGCATTAGAGCTCCATGGAATCTGTGTCAGCCATTCATGCTCACAAGTGTTAGGCCTTCTATTGTTGTTCAGCACCAACTCTCTCACCACCTTGTTTAGCTGGATAGAGACATTGTTAGTACTTAAAACAGAGAAAGTGAAATAGGGCATAGACTTAGTAATTGAACATTCATTCCAGAGCCACTTGTTTTCAAAGAACTAGAATATTTTAGATTGCCCTTGCCCTTGGCATCAGGTGCCCAGTTGTGAAGAGCACTGTTAGAGAGAGGCTTTTCCATTCTCCTGCATCAGGCCCTGCTCTATGGTCCTACCCACTCCTTTTCATTAGTGTTGAGCCCAGGCTCTCAGGCTGTGGTGTCCTCAAGCCCAGGCTCCAGGCAGCTGGAGGGCCCTGCACAAGATATGAGGGTGCTCATCGATAAAGAGGGTCAGGGCCCGATGCCGCTCAGTCCCACGCAACTCCACTTAATTGGGCCCGTTTTTCAGCATGACACCTGGCTGAGAAAGGAATGCAGGATGAGATGAACCTCTCTTTCCACCATTACCATCACAGACAGAGACCTTTAAACATTATTCAGCAGCTCATGTCTGTCTCTGCTTTCACTTTCTCTATAGCATTATGATGTTGAACAGCTAGCGGCTCGTTGGCCCCATCTGTCTTGTTGGACAGGGAATGTCTTTGATACTGGTCTTGTTGGTAATACCGACCATATCAGAGGTAAATTACTGCTTGATTCCTATGGAGGACCCTCTGTATGTAAGCTCTGACAGGACATAAATCACCCTTGAGTTTGGTTCACTGTGGATGAGAGATCCTGTTTGGATCACAGTGGTCACTGTGCTGCATCAGGGCTCCGGCAGCCGGCTTATCATGATGAAGGGAATCCATCCATCTCATCCCTCAGCAGTTCCAGGAGTGACAACAAACATCCGATCCATAGCGTGCCTTCTCCATGTGCCAGAGTTATATACCCAGCTCTGACACAGCCATGGCATCATCTGGCCCCTTCTGTTTAACCCTCCTAGTGATCCATCACCCAGGCCTGACCATGGGATCAGTCATGGGATCAGCCGTCCTCAGGACAGCAGCACACTTTGAAACCCTGATTCTCTTTCATTACTGACACCAGGCTGGCAGCACGCCCAGTCTACTGGAGTCTGCATGCAACCCTGGACCCCCTAGACCCCCGAGACCCCCCTCCAGACCCCCCAGTACAGTGCCGGTGGTGTCCTCTCTTGGCAGCTGACCCCTCCCTGGTTTCACATGACCTCCTCCCTGGTTTCACATGACTTGTCATTGAGCCCCCCCTGAAGTCACGCAGAACTCCCCCACTCCTTCTCTGCACAGAGAGAGGGATGGCATACTCATGCATTGAGAGAAAAAAGGCCATGCAGGTAGTAACGACCCACACCCCACCCCTCCTACGAGACAATTTGAAATCACTTCACTGGCCTGATTTTATTTGCCCCTGCCTTAAATGGGGATTGAATTTCCTGGCTGTATCACAATGTGCTGTGCTGTACAAGATTGCAAAGTGAAGGTGAAGGAAGAAAAAGGAAAAGCGAAAGGGGGATACCTAGTCAGTACAACTGAATGCATTCAACTGAAATGTGTCTTCCTCAAAAGACAAGGTATACACATTTACCTCAAGCCTGTGGCTTAATGGCTCCATATGAAGTGACAGGCAGAAGTGGGGACTGAACTAGTGCCAATTCCCCCTCAGTACACATGCTTCAGTCAACCCCCCCTCCCCTCTCCTCAGCTCTCCCCGCCCCTCTCCACTCCCCTCCACTCCCCTCCCCTCCACTCCCCTCTCTGCTCCGCTCCCCTCCCACCAGTAGGCTACACTACTGGCCTGGCCCGTCTCACTGGAGTTGTTCTGACTGACTGTCTGTCTGTCTATCTGTCTGTCTGTCTGTCTGTCTGTCTGTCTGTCTGTCTGTCTGTCTGTCTGTCTGTCTGTCTGTCTGTCTGTCTGTCTGTCTGTCTGTCTGTCTGTCTGTCTGTCTGTCTGTCTGTCTGTCTGTCTGTCTGTCTGAACATACTGGGCTGAGTAAAGGCTTCTGGTACTGAGTGACACACTCAACGCTCCCACAACATCAAGCTTGCCAAGGCACTGTAAAGCAATAAAATAAAAATGATATAAAAAGAGTAATTCATACTGGTTAGATTGATGTGATACCAAGATAAAAATGGTATTTGTTAACCGTGTTATTGTAACAACACACTTGTTCTAACTAGTTTCTTAAAGCGCTGTTCCCTCTTGTCTGCCAAAACTCTCACTGCCAAACAAACAATATTGTGTCAAACAATAGCAGGGCATGTCTACAAATGCCTGAGAGAACACGCCACTTCCTCTGTGTAATCACTTATAATCACACAGATATTTAACACACACCCCCACACCTTTCATAGTGCCTGTTGGTTTCCAGCGTGGAGATGGAGAGCAGGGAGTGGGAGTTTGAGGAGGGGGGTGGTGAGGAGGGATACGTTCCTGAGTAATCCTGCTCCAGTCGGCCCAGCTGAGCCTTTTGTTGGTGCAGATGTTTGGGCCGAGAGCCGAGGGCCCAGAGGAGGAGAGGAGAGGGAGAGGAGGGCCCAGGGACTGTGTTGGCACATGCCTGGCTGCTGTGGGCCCAGCTCCCTTAGCTCATTGTCTCAACCTGTGCACATTGTTCTCTCCCCCCGACAGGTGATAACTACCCGGTGCAGTTCATTCCATCCACAATGGCAGCTGCGGCAGCGTCAGGACTCAGCCCCCTCCAGCTTCAGGTATGTGCTACGACAAAGAATGCTGCTCAGGACACCTGCCAAGCCCAGGGCAGAAAAACGGCTAAGCAGCTGTATGCTAAGTAATGAGCTGCACACTAAATAATCCTGGAGGCCCTAGCTCTTACAAGCTTATCACCTTACACATGCAGTTTACCCTGTTTTATAGAGGATTTAACCCCATAGCTCCACCAGAGATGGGAGTTAGGATGATAATAGTTATTAGAGGGAATGAAAATCACTCCAGTTACCTTAATCACGTCCTGTAGAATCTATCAGACAGAGACTGTTTACTGTATTAGGAAAGTTAAATACAGACCTCTGATGTTCCTGCATTACACTGTATGACCTAAAGCAGTATGTGTAGTGTGCACAGACAGAGGGGTGTGCAGTCTAAATGTAATCGGGACAGAGAGAGAGAGACAGAAAGAGACAGAAAGAAAGAGAGAGAGAAAGAGAGAGAGAGAGTTAGAGAGAGAGAGAGAGAGAGAGAGAGAGAGAGAGAGAGAGAGAGAGAGAGAGAGAGAGAGAGAGAGAGAGCTTAATTCCCGAACAGAAAGGGAGAATGCTGGGATAGGCTCCAAAGCCCTGCAGGCCCTTCCAGGAGCGTTCACATGAAGCTGAACTGGGGTCAGGGGCTAACCCCAGGCTATACTGTTTAATAAAGATAATTATCTGGGTTCCATCTTCATAGTCATTACCGTTATAATTATTATCACTATTACCATCCAGCTCCTCTCCAGGCCCGAGCATGCAATTCTATCCAAATTGACAATATGTATTCCCCAGGTTACTTTCTCTGAGTTCTATTTACATAACCACTACACAGAATGGCTATGGGAAGCAGCGAAACCCTCTGTACAATTACACTAATGCTATTACTCCTGCCTGCTTGCTTAAGAAATTATCAAAGCGCCCTTTGCAGTTCTGTGAAGTATGAAGATTGAGGATATCTTTTGAAACTGTGTAATCATAAATATTTAAGGCTATCTGAAACTACTTGAATAAGGATTGTCAGTAGACTTTGAAACAAAGGAGAAAGGAGAGTGAAAGAAAAACAGCTCTCCAAGCGCCTGCTTTATGTGGCCGTTGTTTTGTCAACACCAGTGATAAGCTGTTGATAGCAATTAGACATTAAGCTCTCGGATAGCCAGGATTCTGATAGCCAGGATTCTGATAGCCAGGACTGAAGCAAAACAAAACCAGAGGGAGACAGGACTAGGAGGAGGGAGGAGGGGAAGGCTGAGAGGAAAGTGTCTTGTAACTTTTTCTTCTTGCTGATACATGAGCACAATTTGTCCTTCAGAGCTTATCGCTCTCAGCATTAATGATCCTTGGCAAGTTCTAACAATGCTTGCTGTTGGAGATGGAGAGCCCTGCTTTATCACGCAGCGAGCCATGCAGCCATGGGAAGAACAATCAGGAAAGTGGAAGGTGTGGGATGAGTCTGCTCATGTTTTTCTTGCGCGCGCGCGTGTGTGTGTGTGTGTGTGTGTGTGTGTGTGTGTGTGTGTGTGCGTGTGTGTGCGTGTGTGCGTGTGTGCGTGTGTGCGTGTGTGCGTGCGTGTGTGCGTGCGTGCGTGCGTGCGTGTGTGCGTGTGTGTATGTGTGTGTGTTACTCTCTGTTTGCGTATCATAGAGAAAGCTTGAGGTTAGCACAGTCTAGGCCTACTGAGTGTCTATTTATAGTTGTGTTCTAGGTCAGATGGGCTAGCCATATATCTGAAGGTTAGGCTGGGGTGAGGAGGGGGCTTCAGCCATTCATTCTGATAATGTATTTAACCCTGGGAATGGGTGAAAACAGAGCCTCAAAGACCATGACTTGGCTGACCTTTAGAGAACACAGTAAACAAAAAGAGGTGCATTCCTATTAATTGAAGCCTGTCCGCCTGTGGTATATTCCGGCTGCCGGCTGCTATTTACCCTGCATAGAGTCTCCCTTAAAACAGCAAGGCAAGTCAAACATGCCCTTTTCTCTAGTGCTGGGATCAACAAGCTAACCATGTGACTCCTATCACTTCTTCTACAAAGCGTTGGGGGACAGGATGATTAAAACAGAATATGAAGGCAGAGATGGAAGTGATTAAGTTAAGTTCACTCTCTCCTCTCATAGTGATAATAGTGTTAGCTTCCGCCGCCCATCTCCCTCAGTCTACCAGTGAAACAGAGGGAGACGCCAAGAGAGAACACAGCAGGAGCTCTGTGTGTGTCACACAAGTCACATCAGGACAAAAGAAGCACACAATATGTTCTTTTAGTCAACAAGAACAACAGAGCTACAAAGAGGAGACGTGTCATTTGTGGTGAGAGGATATGAGGAGACACTTTGTCCGGCAGTTGTCTGGCTTACACTGTGGCTCCTTGTCAGTGAGAGGACAACTAATTTGAGCGGTGCATCTAAGAACAGGAAGCATCACATTATGATGTTAGTTTTTACTGGGAAATGATGACGATTAATCAATGTGGAAAACTGATTGGATTGGCAAAAAGTCATCAACGTAAGGTAATTTGGTATTTTTATCACCCAACTTTTAACCTAAATCCAATGACATGGTGACATTTTTTGTTGATTTCACACTGAATTCACATGAGTCTGTCGACCAAATGTAAATCAAAACTAGACGTTCAACTGACGTCTGTGCCCAGTGGGTTATCATGTTTTTTCCTCCAGTGTATCTCTGATGTCTCTCCTAGTCTGTGTAGGCTCTTATTCTACATGCTAATCTTTTAACAAAGCATCTGTGCTGCTAATTGCTGAGGAGATCCTGTGGAGGATCAGCCAGACAGAAGTGTGTGTGTTCTGGGTGTGATCATCAGTAATGACCATATCACTAAGTTTGGTTTTCATGCATCACCAGACAGGAAGCACTGAGACTCACAACCCTTTCAACTTCCTGGGCTGAGGACCCTCCCCCTGCATGGCATTGGCTCAGCATGCCTCTCTAATTAAAATATCTCTCCCTGTCAGCAGCCTGGCAAGGTATAATTTTCACCAATTTACTCAGTTTAGATTGTGAAATATATGAACCTTAAAAAAGTGTCTTATTGGAGGAATTAATTCCCACAATGCAGCAGCAGTAATGTGCTCAGCCATCCAGTCAGGGATGCTAGCCGCTCTGTCAGTCTTAATGTTGGCCACGCACCCACTCACAATCTCCACTGTCATAACAGTCTGGGCCCTGCGCAGAGGATCCTCTCACTCCCCCTCCTCTCTGCCCTTTCTCTCCAGGCATAAAAAACCAAGGTAACAAAGGTTTAGGGCTGATGGATGTAAATGAATCTTGGTCGGTGCGTTTGAGTGTTGGAGAGTGTAATTTGCTTGTCAATACAGGGTGGGATGGCGTGGCCATGGTGGCTGGCAGGGAGAGGCTGTCGCCAGGCATTTTCAGTACACAGGGCAATTTCACTCAATGCTTCCCTGACAGATTGGCCCTCGTCTACGAGTCACAGGAGAGAAGGTGTAAACTATCCCTCCGACCGAGTGCCCCTCTTCATTAGGGTGCACTCAGGCCTGGGATGAGCTCAGGACAAGCAGGAAACAATGGCTCCATCCTGGACTGTCCTGGCCTGATTACAACTGACACATCTCACCTAACAGGGGAATTTGTGCTCAGATTGTACCCCCGATGTGTCCCGCCACCCACTATATTCAATTGAGTGGACAAGAGAAGAATTTCCTTAAATTTCACAAAATAATTTTCTATTTGGAGTTGCACTTAATTTGTTGTTTGTACACTATCCCCTCTCCCATAAATTGCCCTGTGAAAAACAATTTCCTGAAAGCTGATGTAGGCCTGATACATTGTTGGGCCCTTTTACCAGGGTGATTAACAGGAGAGGGAACTTTAGACAGGACTGTTTTTATCATTGGAGCCAGACTTTGGGGTTTAAGCAGTTTTAGAGAAAGCATCATTGGATAAAGCGGAACATCTGTGTCCTCTCTATAGAGGATCAGAGAGAGCAGCAAATAGGAGCCTCTGCTTTCACTCTGTCAAATCTCCATTTTACTTCCTATCTCTCTCTGCCCCTCAGTCTCGCTCTAACCCTTTCTCTCATCTGTATCTCCCTGCTTTCTCCTCCATCTCCTGCTTTGTATATTACCCTCTTTCTCTCATGTCTTTTCTTGTGCTCTTTCTGTGTGTCACTCTTGCTCCTTTTCTTCCCCAAATTACACAGGCCGCCACATCCTTAAGCTTTAAATATTGGATGTTAAATTGCTTGAGTGGTGACTTTACACTGCAATTACCATCCATCACAGTGGAAATGGTATCACTCAGGCCCCATGCTAAACCTGCTTCAGCCTCGCTGTCATAAACACATGAAAAGCAGCAGCCCGTGTGCTACAATGACAACCAGACCAGATCTGAGCAGAGAGAGATGCGTGTGGAGGGCACTCAGTGGCTGAGACGGCTGGAGTGACAGGGAGGACTCAGAGTCTCGAAGACTCCCAAACAGAGAGGGAGAGCAGGAAACCTGGTATTATCTTTTGTTTGGAGGCAAATGCATGTGTACTCCGGATGTGTGGAGAGACTGGGGCCTCTGCCATCACCAACATCAAGTGAAGCGCTTTTCACTTTGAGTTTAAAGAGAGAGAAGAACTGAGACAGACAGACAGAGACTGAGAGAGAGACAGAGACTGAGAGAGAGAGAGAGAGAGAGAGAGAGCAGCTGGTTCTCTGTTTGTGAGGAGAGGAGAAGAGAGCAGTGTGGTCTTTGAAGGTAACCCAGAGCAGTGCAGCAGTGCTAGCTGTGTGTGGAGAGGAGGAGAGCTAATGGGATGGCTAGGTGAGCAGCTGGATAGGCTCTTTAGTGAACAGAGGGACAGATGGACAGATAGTGTGGATAATGCAATGAGAGGTGCTGAATGTGAGGGCTGGCTCGGGGTCCTGACTGATGGCTAGGAGCTTTGGGCCTGGAGAACCCACACATGCTAGGCTAGGATAGTTACATCCAAGATGAGAAGGATTGTGTTGTTGAGAGTGTGTGTGCATGTGTGTGTGTATTAGAGTGAGGCAGAGGCGAGCAGGCTGGAAAGAGAGAGAAGGAGAGAAGGAGGAGGGGTAGAGCAGGGTAGCAGGTTGGGTGCCAGCAGATGAGACAGATGTTGGGCCATACTGGAAAGCATCGGCACAGTGCACCAGGACGCCTGCCTCCGCTCCTGACATCTGGGCCTGGCCTGGGTCAGCCTGCCTGGTTGCCCTGGGCAATGAGCCTGTACAAGCCTTGTGGCAAACTGGGCTGGCGCTGTGCTGCCTTTTAAACGGCGGGGTGCACCAGAGCTTGATTAATGCCCTCATGTCCACCCCACTGCTCAGCAGAGGCAAGGCAGAGGTGACTGAGAGAGAGAGAGAGAACACTCACTGCCTCAAACAGGGGATGGACAATAGCAAATCACACTCACAATACCGTGCTGTATAGAATAGCTGTGTCTTCTTTCAGTCATTTATACTCTGTTTAGCAGTGTGTCTGTTGCGTCAGAGTGAGTTGAATCTGAGGCCTCAGTTGTTGTAAGTGTGTAATGCACCATAATGGCTGGGAGCAGGAAGGCTGTCCAAATCTGCCACTGTATTTTACAGCATCTGTCACTGAGCTTTGGCCCTGCCCTTCTCTTTAAGAACAAACACGGTTTACAGCTTGTTTTTCTGAGAAATGTTTTTCTCCCTCCCTGTTTTTCCCCCAAAGTCCAATCCACATCCCCCTCGCTCTCCGTCCTCTGCCCCAAGTTCACAAAATGCGGAAGCGACGTACAGGACCTGCTCTGCCTGTTATCAATGCTACTCTCTAGTTGTTGCTTTTCCTTTTCGTTTAACACCAAATTAAAAGTGTGGAAACTTAACGAATACCAGGATGAAACAACACACATGTAATTAATTGTGGCTGACAATAATTATTTTGTTCCGAATAGATTGGTTTATCCAAGACGCAAAATAATGAGTTTTCCGTATACATAAAAAAGGGTAATTGATCTATTGCCTTTTATATATATGCCCCATACTATATCTAAATAGCCTCAGTTGAGTCTAATATGCTGGGAGCATGGTCTGGACATGTGCTGAGATGTCCAACATCAGTGGGGTGTGTAATCTCAGTATAATGTTGTCGCAGGCAGAAAAGTGAACCTCCTCGTTTAACCTCTGCCGCCTCCAGAGGGCTTGTTTTTAATTACTAGAGGCTAACAAGCTGACCTTGGGCCTGGCGCGCTCATTTGGAATCCATGCTCGCTGAGATGTGCTCTGCTGTTCTGGGAGAGATGGGGGGAGGGAGGAAGGGAAGGAGGGAGAGAAGGAGTGAGGGACGGGGTCGCAGGAATGGTGTGTGTGTGTTTGTGTGTGTGTGTTTTAACTGTTTTCTGTGAGGAAGGGGATACTGTCGGAGTCAACACAGAGGCTTTGTTCAGTCTTAGTTCATGTTTCTGTATTCTGGCAGAAATAGTATCATCCCCAGGAGAACCCAGGCAGCAGGACCTCTGTGCCTGTCTGTCTGTCTGCCTGCCTGCCTGCCTGCCTGCCTGCCTGCCTGTCTGCCTGTCTGCCTGCCTGCCTGTCTGCCTGCCTGTCTGCCTGTCTGCCTGCCTGCCTGCCTGCCTGCCCGCATGCCTGCCCGCATGCCTGCCCAGCAGAGCCATGGGGGAGGGGTGGGGGCTGAGGGAGTATAATGTCAAACATCCAGAGAAACAGGAAACTTTACCAGCCCCAACGATTTATAGTATAGCACTGAAACCATAACATGACATTTATCATAGACATAACTTGTTTTAAAAGTAGTCATTATTCACCCCCATTTTCTCTATCTTTTCCTCTGTCTGTCTGTCTGTCTGTCTGTCTGTCTGTCTGTCTGTCTGTCTGTCTGTCTGTCTGTCTGTCTGTCTGTCTGTCTGTCTGTCTGTCTGTCTGTCTGTCTGTCTGTCTGTCTGTCTGTCTGTCTGTCTCGCTCTCTTGCTCTCTCGCTCTCTCGCTCTCTCGCTCTCTCACATACACTTACTCAACCCAAACACTCTGGCATAATCCTACCCTCAATAGCCGTTTCCATTTAAATTGGTAAGGACAGTGAAGTCAAGCGTTTTAGTGCTTGAGAGGAGTTTGTTTTTGTGGCAATAGGAGAGTGCAGGTTGAAACCACTACTGCTGATGATGAGAGCAGAGAGCAGAGACCACTCAGGACTCCACCTGGTGAATGCTGGCCATAGTGGACCTGGGGCACCAAGCCAGCTCTTCCCAGTCCCCAGCCTCTGCCCCTTCCCCAGCCCATGATCCCTGTCTTACCATTGACTTTCAGTGTGACCCTCATTACTAACAGGCACCTTCTGGCGTGGCAGCACAGCAAGATGGCGGGGGGCGCGGGGAAGGGAGTAAGTCTGTGGGCCTACCGGGAGAGACCTCTGTGAGCCAGGCAGGCAGGCAGATGTTCTTCAGTTAGGGGACTGGAACATGTGTCCTGGCCAAAGACGGTGTTAGTCAGTCAGTCAGGTCAGCCAGAGGCTGTCTCCTGTCTCCCCCTCTCCCTCTCTCTCCCTCAAACTCACACTCCTCTGTTTCACCTGTACACAGCTAGTTAACACATTCATTTGTACACAACTAGGTTGAAACGCAGTGGAGACGTGGCAGCCCTCCGCTGCCCTACCTCCTACTCTGTCCTTGAGCAGTGCATGGTTTAGTTAGCGGTGGACTGTGTGTCGTGTCACACCTCCCTCCTGCATGTCTTCCTGCTCTCCTGATTGTATTTATTGTTTCTTACCTCCTGGAGTCTGCCTGTGCTGGGTAGAGCTGCAGCTCCTCACCCCATGGAGCTGCAGCTCTTCCGGAACAATAAAGTTCTTCCCACTCGAGGTCAGGGGCTTTGCCCATCTACAGCTCTGTTAACAAACATCTGTCCAACAGACTTGGCTTCCGCTCCGCTCCTACACAGACTGGAGCCCCACGTGTAGCCTAGAGACATAGTCAGGCAGCTCAACTCCTCCGCAAACAACTATGTCACCTTAACCCAAAATGCTCAAACTAACTCAACGTTGTATTAGTGAGATGGATTGGGGGGGGGAGGGGGGGGTTAGAGTTGTGTCCATTTCTGTGGCCCCTTGAAGACAAAAGGCTGTTTGTGTGTGAGGCGGGGGCAGCGCTATCATTGTGGGAACATAATCAGTTGGTCATTTCCGCTGCCCATGTGCTGTTGTTCGCCTCGGGTCCCCCAGAAGAATGAACCCTTTGTGTGGCGTGTATGTGGCGGCGATAAAGTTTGGTCCAGGAGAGTATACCTGTTTATATCTGGAGATATGTGAGCAGGACACAAAGTGCTTTGTTTGGCTTTAGTCTGCGTCTGCACTACGGAGGGTGGGGCAAACAGGCCACCGGGGCTGTGCCACATTTTCCATCCACACAAATGGAGTCTGTATGGGGCCCCGGAAAACCAGGAAATGAGACGGGGCATGCTGATTGGTCATACCGAGTAGAAAGTAAATTCTCCTTGACAATGCCATCCGTTTGAATAACATAGAAACAGAGCAGCTTACCTACTCTGAGCCAGAAAGGCTTGTCAGAGAGTGATGAGGTGGTGCCTGTCTGGTCTGGAGCTGTGATAGATTGTACATATTGTTCACTACCCAGCTGTCACGCCCTGACCATAGAGAGCCCTTGGTTCTCTATGGTGTTGTAGGTCAGGGCGTGACTAGGGGGTGTTGTAGTTTTTTCATTTCTATGTTGGTGCTCTTGGTATTGTTCCCAATTAGAGGCAGCTGATGTTCGTTGTCTCTAATTGGGGATCATACTTAAGTTCTCCATTGTTCCCACCTGGGTTGTGGGATATTGTTTTGTTGAGTGCCGATTGTGCGCTCTGTTACTTCACGGTCGTTGTTTGTTTAAGTTTCACTAATAAAAGATGTGGAACTCGAATCAGGCTGCGCCTTGGTCCGTCTATCCCAACAACCGTGACACTAGCCCTCACTCTGAGACAACAGTCCTAGTTGACAGACCCCTGCCACTTACAGCAGGGGACAAAAGCCAATTTAACCACTTACCTGGTAGCAATCAATAATAGCCTGAGGCAAACAGTAGCGCTGACAACATAGGGAGTGGGTCTTAGTGGTCTCTTAGAGAGGGGTCAGTACAAAAACATGATCCACTCCAGATCTGATAATAAATCAATCTTCTTTATGCTGTGTTCAAACTGACTGGAAAATAGCGGAAAGTCATATTTGTATTTGAATGTTATTAGATACCCATGAATTATATGTTCATAGTGCCTAGAAGTTTTAACAGGCATCACTAAAGCCTCCAGCTTTCATCAATGATAGACGATCTGCCTTCCTTATATCTAAAGTTTATTTAAATGTTGACGTTTATTGAATTGTGGGATGTTTTGACCCGACCCCCTTTTCTGTGACGTGTGTTTGACAATTTTAAATATGTTTTCAAAAGCCATATCAGTATCCGTAATAACCCGTTCACTAAGCGCCTGCCAGATAATCAGGACAGCAGTAGACATATATAATATTATACACAGTTCAACCCCTTTTCTGTGTGGAAACGTGATTGTCATTAAACGCTTAGCCAGTCATCAAAACCACACGTCTGAGTGGTAAGTCACCACTGGTTAGTGAAGTTACTGATTTATTGCCAAGGAAAATAAGCATGATGACATCAATGGTCTTTGTGCAGCAGGCAGGATGGGGCCTTAATAATGTATGTGTTTAATGTGTTCTGTGATGGGAGTCCAACTGGGTTTGGTTTTCTAACAGTGTGGGATGGCAGGCGTATAGAGGGCCAGCTCAGGTGGCTGTGTAGTAGTGTCCTATTACAGGCCAGAAAGCCCAACAGAAACCTCTCTACTGTGGAGGGAAATCAGAACAGTCTCTCTCCTGTTGAGTCTGAAAACTTCTCTCTGTGATGAGTGGAAAAAGAGCGCTCCAAGTGTGCTGAATGAGAGCCATGGCTGTGTGGTTTTTAAGGCTGCTGTCTCTCCCTGGATTCAAGCTTTGATATACAGTAAAGACCTTTGATGGAGGTTCTCTGCCAGGCATGGAAAGAGAGGAAGACGTGAAGGAGAGAGACAGAGACAGAAACAGAGAGAGAGAGAGAGAGAGAAAGCTTTGAATGGTGTCTGTCTTTGGATGTTAATGCCTTGTGGGTTTCCTTCCTCTCCTCTCTACAGCAACTGTATGCCGCCCAGCTTGCCAGCATGCAGGTCTCTCCTGGTGCCAAGATGCCGCCACTCCCCCAGCCTCCCAACAACAGCGGGCCCATCTCCCCCTCCGGCCTGAAGAACGACAAGAGATCCTCCAGCCCTATCACTCAAGTCAAGGTAGGACCCGCCTTTCACCCCTCACTTCACCCACCTACAGCCCACCGCCTAAGTATTGGAGTGGTTCTTGACCCAGCCTGCTGATAACTCGGTAAATGAGTGGTAGTAGTGGTAGTGGTGCTGCTGTTCTGTGTTCTGTGCTAATACTGGGCCAAACTTCTTACCAGTCCATCAATCTGTGGGCCTTTAACAAGGCCCGCTCTCTCTCAACCAGAACTCTGTGGACATGGTTGCTATGGCTGTGGACGCTCTAAGTGAGGGAATTTGTGGAAAACATGGTTTCAGATCACAAGGAACAGCAGAACCTTTTTTATTATGATGGAACAAAACCATTAGAACAGAGAATCACTCGTATGTAAATGCAGTGTAAAAGGTGAAGGGAAAAGGAAGGATGCATGATTCTTATTGTCTTGTAAATAAACCCGAGGGCAGGGTCTGCTACTGCATGGCCTGGATCCACCAGACCTCCGTATGGAGCATAGAGTAGATACATCATCCTCTCACCAGGCGAGACCATAATCAGAAACATGCCTCCATTTGGAAAAGTTTAGCTTAATATCACTATAGTGAAGGGACTTAAATCATGTCATTGAATTGTAGTGCAGCTCTCTCTCTCTCTCTGGTATTCTCTTCAGCATGCAAGCTCTGGAGCTAAACACGGCCTCCCCCACAACCCCACCACACCTCCCCCATGACCCCAGGCACACAGCCTCCTGGGAGCTCATCCATGGGCCTGTATCAAGCTGTCTCCTCAAACCTGTCACTTTATATGATCTATGTCATCAAGGCTGTTTGTTAGATAAGAGGCACTGAACAGATCCTACAGGCCTTTTCACTCAGATATTTTGACGTTGAGTTGCTGTTCTGAATGGACTCTGTGGGTATTTATCATTCTTCTAAACACAAAGGTTGTGAGCTTGAACTATCAATAATTAAACACTAATGTAAAGTACATATGTCCCCAAAGCCCCATCTGTATTCATCCTTAGTAAGAATTAGATTGCTGTTAGTTTTGTTTGTCAGTTTTTGGCTTCATTGGATGACAAACTGTTATTGGCACAGCAATAACAAGGCCTTGAGGTAGTCTGTGTCTGAGCCAGCCATATGTTTGGACAAGGAGACACTTGGGCTTTGAAAAAGACTGTTAACAACAGCATACAGACTAATCTCAGCGAAGAGACTTCACTAGAGAGATACATAAGGAGGCAGTAGAGCTATACTTCACCCAGCCAGGTGCTTTCCTCCATTGGTATGTGTGTAATACCTACAGTACCATCCAGTCAGCTAGCAGGTATCCTCTCCAAGAGCTCCTAGACACTGGCCTGGAGAACACCACAGATCACCATCAGCCTCAATCACACCTTACTGCTGCTCTGTGCTGTACTGCAACTGGCCCAGCAGACATGTCCTCCTGTGATCTGACATCTCACATTAACTCACCCAACTTTACAAAGAATGCATTCTAAACCAGTTATACATTTATTACACACTGTCGGATGCAGTATTACATGAAAGAAATGACTAACACCAGTATCCGCAAATGAGAAAGGAAATTGGAAAACAACTTAATGAATTAGATAACTGACGTTTGATGACTGTTACTTACAACCATCTTTAATCATCACCATGTATCTCTGTAATGTGGTTATTATTCATTCTTAGACCAGAGAAGAGGGAGAACAGATGAAGATGTACAGAGAGGCAAAAATCTGATTTAATTAGTGTGAACAAAGGCGCTCGGCAACTGTGAGGACGGCCATGATGGCACGGTGCCAGCAGATGAATGAGGAGAGGAGGGGAGAAGAGAGAATGAGAGAGGAGGGGAGAGGGAAAGAGGGGGAGAGTAGAGAAGGATAGAAGAGGGGAGAGGAGAGAAGGGGAAGGGAGAGGGGGGAGCAGTGGACGGTCAGATAGGAGCACTAGTAATTAGCCAGGAGCAGAGTGTTGTCTGGGAGCCCACACATCCTCCAATAGGAGGAGCCCTTATTCACATCTGTGTCCTTTCTCTCCCGCTGTCTCTCCCTCTCTATCTCTCTCCCCCTCTTTCTGTCTGTTTCTCTCTCTCTCTCTCTCTCTCTCTCTCTCTCTCTCTCGCTCTCTCTCGCTCTCTCTCTCCTCTCTCTCTCTCTCTCTCTCTCTCGCTCTCGCTCTCTCCCGCTGTCTCTCCCTCTCTTTCTCTCTCCCCCTCTTTCTGTCTGTTTCTCTCTCTCTCTCTCTCTCTCTCCCTCTCGTTCTCTCTCCCCCTCTTTCTGTCTGTTTCTCTCTCTCTCCCTCTCTTTCTCTCTCCCCCTCTTTCTGTCTGTTTCTCTCTCTCTCTATCTCTCTCTCCCTCTCTATCTCTCTCCCCCTCTTTCTGTCTGTTTCTCTCTCTCTCTCTCCCTCTCTTTCTCTCTCCCCCTCTTTCTGTCTGTTTCTCTCTCCCTCCCTCCCTCTCCCTCTCTCTCTCTCTCTCTCTCTCTCTCTCTCTCTCTCTCTCTCTCTCTCTCTCCCTCTCCCTCTCCTCTCTCCCTCTCCCTCTCTCTCTCTCTCTCTCCTCTCCCTCTCCCTCTCCCTCTCCCTCTCCCTCTCCCTCTCCCTCCCTCCCTCTCCCTCTCCCTCTCTCTCTCCCTCTCTCTCTCTCCCTCTCTCTCTCTCTCTTCCACTCTGCTCCCTTACCCCATCTCCACAAGGAGGAGGGAACGCAGCCTCTCAACCTGTCCGCCCGGCCCAAGACGGCAGAGCTGGTCAAGTCCCCCACGTCCCCCACACACAGCCTGTTCACAGGCAGCAAGACCAGCCCCAACAGCCTGTCCAAGAGCGGCATCCCCAGTCCCCTCGGAGGCATGGGCCGTGGGTCTTCTCTGGGTAAGACCTGGCCACACTGCATCTCACCTCCGGCTCCATCTCCAATAGTCAGTACATACTGATTGAATCTGTTTTGAAGTTGGCACCACCTCGATCACATAGAAAGATCATTATAATTCCATAACATTGATAAAGGATTGAAGCTAGATATTTTGTTGGTTTTATTTTCTGTGTTTAGATAATGGCAGTTGAACATACAATATTTCACACTGTCAAGGTGTAAAAATGGCTTTGAATGCTTTTTTTATCTGGATGAAACAGAAGTTAATGACGTTTATCCCTGTGTCCCTGCAGACAAAACCATTGACACAAATGCAACTCTTAATCTCGGTGGAACCTTGGTATTAAAAATCATGTAATCTAGCGCTGCGGATGTTGTAACACATTATTTGGTTTTAAGAGGTCTCACGTTTCACCATCCCTCTCATGTTAAGTCTTTCTACTCAGCCTTTGCTAACTGTTATTAAATGCAGTCTTTCATTAAAGTGCCTGCATTTCCGCTGTTCCGCTCAGACTGGGGGTTAGAACCCAGTCCCTATGTTTGTTTTATTCTATTTCTGTGTCTTTAACTGCCGTCCCTCCGCACCTAACTGTGAGATGTTAATTACACAAAGAAGGTCGACAGACTCGGTCTACTGCCTCTCGCTGTCTTTAAAACAGACTCACATGTACACAGATGCAGGCAGCACACATGTGCACACACACACGTGCACACGTGCACACACACACACACACACGTGCACACACACACTCACACACACACAAACACACACACACACAGACACCCACACACCCTCACTGGAAAAAGGAAGAGGACCTTCTACAAGGCTTGATTCTCCACATAGGAGGATGAACACCTGTCAGTGGGCTCATTCACTGTGAATCTAAATGAATAGTGTGTATGTGTATCTACTGTGTGTGGGGGTTAACTGGGGGTGTCCCTCCCTCCCCAGACATCCTGTCCAGCCTGAACTCCACAGCGCTGTTCGGGGACCAGGATGCAGTGATGAAGGCCATCCAGGAGGCCAGGAAGATGAGAGAACAGATCCAGAGAGAGCAGCTGCAGCACCACCAGCAGGGCATGGAGGCCAAGCTCTCTGCCCTCACAGGCATGGGCCTCAACAACTGCAGCAGGGCTGACAAGGTCAGAATTCCTGCCCCCTCCATCCGCCTGTCTGTCCATCCAGCTCTCTGTCTCATTCTCTCTCATTCCTTTTCTCCTCTCTTCCATTTATCTTCCTATATGTTGCTTTCTGTTTATTCACTCTTCTCTTTCTGTCTCTCTTTTCTCCTTCCCTCCCTCTTTTTTCCTCACCAACAGAGCTGGTTCACTGAGTACATTGTGAGTAGCCCAAAACCACAACTAGTAAAGTGATTTCCGCTATTTTATTTTTTAGATATAATTCTTCAGACCAATGTTTGTCTTTAATACTGGTCCAGAGTAGTGGTTTTGATTGACATTGGCATGGCTGTGTGTGTGTGTGTGTGTGTGTGTGTGTGTGTGTGTGTGTGTGTGTGTGTGTGTGTGTGTGTGTGTGTGTGTGTGTGTGTGTGTGTGTGTGTGTGTGTGTGTGTGTGTGTGTGTGTGTGTGTGTGCGTGTGTGTGTGCAAGCGCGTGCATTATGGTGTTTGCATGCGTGTGTGTTGATGTTGGTGATAGAGGAACGGACCATGGTGCTGCCCGGTGCGGGTTAACACTCTGATGTCTCTGCCCAATTAAAGCAGACATACGGCCCTCTCCGTCCCTCGACATGGGACAGGGGCGCTTTGTACCAGGAGCACACACACTCCCCTCCCCGGGATTCCCTTTTAAAATATCTTCAAGCGATGAGTCAATCAAGGAGAGAAAAAACATCCACCTCCCTCTGATTGGTGCCATGTTGCCAGTTGGCTGTGAGGAGCAGGCAGGAACTGGGAGCAGAGCTTCATTAATATTTCAACACCTGACACTTTTAACCAACACATTCAACTAGGTCAATGTATATGTAAAAAAATCTACCAATATCTATTTTGATTTCTTCTTTAATTTAGTATTAGGGGTAAATCTATGTCTACGCAGGTGGCAATGCAGTGAGCTCAGACTGAAGTGTGTCAAGTCAAGGGACATGACCAATAGTTTAACAACTCAGTGGGATCAACTTGTCTTTCCATGCCACCAGACAATAAAACCATTTGTATTGTTTTTGTATTTAAAGTTCAGTCCCATCTCAGTTGTGTCGTTAAAAAAGGATATTCAAACTACCATTTTTATGGTCGTACACCTTAACACCCCACCATCATAACTGTTCCTGTTAGCTAGTTAAGCTTCCTCAGTGTCTCTGTCTTTGTTCTTTCTCCACTAAGTGGGTGAGTCTGAGGCCCATAAAGTAACGTTAACACTCCCATCTCCCGATTCCACTCAGTCACTGTCTGTGTGTCTGTCTGTGTGTCTGTCTCTGTGTCTGTCTGTGTGTCTGTCTCTGTGTCTGTCTCTGTGTCTGTCTGTGTCTGTCTGTGTGTCTGTGGGACGACCCTGTAGCGTTCTCTACCTCCCTGACTCTAAGGTGAGCCAAGCTCCAGAATCTGCTGCTACATGATATGAATGCAGCGTGTGAACAATGCCCTGAAAGGAACCGTTTTCAACAGGCAGCAAACACCTACCCCACCATTGTTCTTAGCAGGTAGAGCTTACCGCTATTCTCTGCCCCTCTTTTGTTGGCTTTAGTTTTTGTCTCGACTGCATTATGGGCCTGTCTACTCAGCCTGTGTTTAAACAATCCTCTCAGGTGAGCTGTGTGTATTTATAACAGGGAGGGGCGTTTGTGGCTGAAGCTGTCAATCGCTCCTCACCTCTGCTCCACCCCTTTCAGTCTGTGTACTCATTCTGAGGAAAGAGAGACAGAGAGAGAGACAGAGAGAGAGACAGTGAGAGAGACAGAGAGAGACAGAGAGAGAGACAGAAAGAGACAGAGAGAGAGACAGAGAGAGAGACAGAAAGAGACATAGAGAGAGAGAGACAGAGAGAGAGACAGAAAGAGACATAGAGAGAGAGTGACAGAGAGAGAGACAGAGAGATAGACAGAGGGACAGAGAGATAGATAGAGAGAAAGAAAGACAGAGAGAGCATGACAGAGAGCGTGACAGAGAGCGTGACAGAGAGCGTGCCAGAGAGCGTGACAGAGAGCGTGACAGAGAGCGTGACAGAGAGAGAGACAGAGAGAGAGAGACAGAGAGTGTAGACTAACAGTGAAATGCTTATTTACGGGTCCTTTTCCAACAATGCAGAGTTAAAGATAAAGAAAAAAAATGTCAGTGTTAGTATGTGTGGGTAGAGTCCATTGTGTGTGCATAGAGTCAGAGTCAATGTAACAGCGAGGTACGACTGCGGAGGCTTGTGGTTCAAGATCACAGCATTGACAGTACACAGCCAAGAACAACAAATTATAATTAGGTGGGCTATCAGTTTGAAAATATGACTGGTATTTTGGGGTTATCGCGTTTCCCTAGGTAACTGTACACACCACAAAGACTCCTTCTTTTGGGAAGTCAGTCAGCCTTCGTGTGCCTGGCCTCTCTTCCCATCCTCCCACCTGGGTCTGTCAGAGGACAGCTTACCAGAAGCACAGCTATGTTTAGGAGAAGTAGCTGCATCTCTAATGAGTTAGCATGAAACCCTTGGCACTACCTCTCCTGCACTCTTAGAAAAAAAGGTGCTGTCTTGACCCTTTCCAACGAGGGTTCTACATGGAACCAGAAAGAGTTCTACCTGGAACCAGAAAAGGTTATCCTATGGGGACAGCCCAGAACCCTTTTGGACCTATTTTTTCCAAGAGTGTGGGTGAATGACTGAATTTTAAGTGCTGATGCTACAAGTGCTTAGAGAGGGACTGAGTAGCAGCTCTTCATGCTGTCTCCGTCATACCAGAGAGACACTCCAATATGAAACTCTGAGGTCAATGTGGCAGTGAATATGATCACTCTTCTGTAGCCATGCTTGGCTCCATCCCTAGACCAAAGGCAGATAAAGACAGTTCCAGTGTCCCTATCAGGATGGTGTGTGTGCTTAGTGCTGGGACACACTCTAACAAGTGAGCCAGTAGAGTGATCATCACAGTGGCACAGTAAAAACAGAGGGCTGTAATTCAGCCTGGGAGGGAAGGAGGGAGAGAGGGAGGGAGAGAAGGAAGGGGAGGGGAGGGGAGGGAGGGGGGAGCGCCAGGCCTGGCGCGGCACAGCACGGAGTGGCCTTCCCTTCCCCTGATACAAGCCGACAGTCTGCACAGGCCCGGACGGCCCAGATAAAAGCTTTCACTTTGGTCAGTTTCAGAATATTAATATTTCAGCCAAGCGCCTCACCTGACATAAATACTGTGTGCTCTTTAATAGCTGTGCTCCCGGTTGGCTGTTTGGAAGTTTATCACAGTGAAAGCTTACATGAAGATTCTGGAAAAGTAACATAAATGGGATTAAGGAGAGGTTAAAATCATCTAGTGTGGCTGTTGGAGGGGGATATTAAATATTGATTTATCCCAGTGTAACGACCCAGCCGGAGAGTGGAACTAAGTGCTGCTTACAGATGGATCAATTCATCTTTTAATACAAAGTGTGTCCATGGAGCACAATGCATCCCTTCCTCCTCTCTCACCCCTATTACTGGGATCCCTCCATATGGCCCTTCTTACTCTCTCTTTCCATCTCTTCTCTCTCTCTCTCATCTTTCTCTTTCTCTCTCGCTTGTCTCTTTCTACTGCCCTCCCCACTCTCTCTCTCTCTCTCTCTCTCTCTCTCTCTCTCTCGTTCCTCCTCATCTCTCTCTCCTTACTACTGCCCTTAGAGGTGGAAGACGTCCTTTAATTCTACAGTTCACTAGTCATCTACCTTCTTGTTGAGGACGTAAAATATTCATGCTTTACTGTTTTCTATTTGTCCTTTTTTACTATATCCCATCAGTACAATAAAAGCTTTTCCAAGACTCAAAATGTTCCTTTTTGAAATATTTATCTAAAGGTATTATTGTCTGTAGAGGGCAATTACTTTGTTCCATTATTTATTTGCTCAGTGGATGCTTTTATCTAAAACAACCGAGAATGTGTACAGTTAAATACAACAGGATCCATTTGCAACTCTTGGGATTGTCTCCTGCTATTAGCATACTGTAGCTAGCTAGAACTGGTAAAACTGTTAGGATTGTCTCCTGCTATTAGCATACTGTAGCTAGCTAGAACTGGTAAAACTGTTAGGATTGTCTCCTGCTATTAGCATACTGTAGCTAGCTAGAACTGGTAAAACTGTTAGGATTGTCTCCTGCTATTAGCATACTGTAGCTAGCTAGAACTGGTAAAACTGTTAGGATTGTCTCCTGCTATTAGCATACTGTAGCTAGCTAGAACTGGTAAAACTGTTAGGATTGTCTCCTGCTATTAGCATACTGTAGCTAGCTAGAACTGGTAAAACTGTTAGGATTGGGTGTTTTCATCAGCAGGTTGAAGGTGTCATAGTTTGTCCTATACTGTATGAACTGAGATACAGGAGAAAACAGGCTACAGAGTCACTGATTCAGGTGTCACAGATTGGTGATATTCCTATAACTCTTGTCTTGGTTTATATTCCCATAGCTCTTGTCTTGGTTTATATTCCCATAGCTCTTGTCTTGGTTGATATTGCCATAGCTCTTGTCTTGGTTAGTATTCCCATAGCTCTTGTCTTGGTTGATATTCCCATAGCTCTTGTCTTGGTCTTGGTAGTACCCACTGTTCACTAGAGGCTGTGTGTAGAGATACAATATATTCCTCTGCTGACATCTCCCAAACTGGAATCAAAGGGTGAAAGGTCAGTGTATTAACCTATTGAACTGCCCCTGTCCCCCTGACACCCCCTCCTCCCTACATTATTGATGAGTACAATATCCTCTTTCCCATGTCGTACAGCTCAGAGCATAAGATATTCAAATGGAGCTTTGCTGGTGTTCCACAAAGTCCTGACTCCTAACCTTTTGCAAGTAGTAAAAATGCTCTTCTCGCTCTAATCTGTGTGTGTGTGTATGTGCGTATGTGTGTGTGTTTGTGTGTGTGCCGAGGTCCTATTCAGGCAAAGCCCTCACAAAGACTTTGAATATAATCTTGTCTGGTCTGCAGCTCTGGAAGCAATTTTCTGCTGCTTTTCGACTGCTGTCTTGGAAATTGCCAACCAAGGCTTTTTGGCTGCAATGTAAATCCCTGGCATACATGGGTTTGGCCGTCCAAATTAGATTATGTTCTGCTCCCAGTCACTG
>NC_042968.1:25545512-25770512 GCF_901001165.1 Salmo trutta
CAAAATTAATGACATATTTCTTGAGTTACAATCTTAGATTAATTCTGACTAGTTTCAGGAAGTGTAAACTAGCTATGGTGTCTCAAGATGGACAAACAGTACTACTGCCGCAAAGGTCTTTTAAGCTAGTATGCTAGGACACTTGTTCGTCTAGCCGAGTTCGGCTAGGTGCCAGCTGAACCAAAACATGCTGAAGGCATTAGACCTTGTGCTCATGACTGACTTCCACTGGGCAACAAGGCTGAGCACAATTAATAATGGGAAGCAACCACGAAGAGAATCCACTCGAGTACTCCTTCATTTAAGTTGAATCGACCTGTGACAGAGCTATGCAGACAGCTGCTTCTCAGGGCTATTGGAATGTCAAATGAGAACAGATTTTTGATCAGAGGTTGTATTTCTTAGGTTTGGCTTCTTGCCTCATTATGCAAAACCGAGCTGTGATTTGTTTTCAGCCTTTTGTGTTTGTTTCAATCATTCACATGCTATCATACTCACAAGACCTACCCACATCTCATTCCCTAATACCTGTATTTTTATTTCTCTCTAACATAAAAATTGAGTATGGTCATTAAACCCATTATTACAGCCTGACAGAAGTATATTTAAGGCCTCCCTACGTGAATGTACTGCATGGATATCTGACATCCAAAGTCTTGATTGGACCGACTTTGAAAACAGACAGAGTACACATGGGGGGCCAGACTGAAGAGGGAAAAGCAAGATTAATTGAACAAACTAATGAGTAGTTCTTGTTTCCATGGGGGATATGCCAGTGAGATTGTTTGACAGTTTGTCTGTGATAAATACATGCTTTAAGAGCTAATTAGCTAACTGGCCCCCAGGGGAGGAGCGGTGGTTGGGTGTCCGCCTGTGTGTGTTGCCACGGTATCCAGCAGCAGACACTAGTCCACTTCCTGTCCCCTCCCCAACTACCCCCCCCCCCACCCCACCCCTCAGCCCCCAACCACCCATTGCCTTGGCCTCCCCATGGATCCACTCCCTAATCCAGCATCTAATTTCTGATTAAGACGGGGAGAGCTCAGGGCAACCCCCCTCTCCAAACAGGAGAAAAGAGGCAAGGCACCAAAGCAGAGAAAGCTGTTCAAATAATCAAAGCAAAATGACTGGGTATAGTACATATAGTACATGGTAAAAATGGAGATCCTTGGACCTTTCAACACTAGTCAAATTACATCATGTTGGAAATGGCTCTGACCGCTCTCATGTTCTCATCCCATTGTGACCGATGACCCCAACTTTGGCTCAGTAGAACCAGGTCAGTGTACCGCACTGTGTGACCAAGCACTGGGTGATGAGATCAGCC
Source organism: Salmo trutta (assembly GCF_901001165.1). Taxonomy (NCBI): domain Eukaryota; kingdom Metazoa; phylum Chordata; class Actinopteri; order Salmoniformes; family Salmonidae; genus Salmo; species Salmo trutta. The sequence goes on from NC_042968.1 coordinate 25,546,840, forward strand.
TCACCTCCCCTTTCACCTGTGGTCCCTCCCACACTCCAGACTACATAAGTCCCTCAGAAACCAGCCCAGCCAGGGGAATGGAGCATGGAGCCTGGGGCAGACAGACACATAGCTCACCTGGAGTCCCTCTCTCACCCCCTGTATAACATCACTGGGTGTCCTGCAGACCTCCCTGCTGATATATGGCCCAAATACCTGACACTAACTGCCTTGGGCGCAGTAATAGGTCCGCTCATGGTCTAACCATATTTCATTCAAACATGTAAAACGGTCACCTGCACTAAGCATTTCACCTATCACACTGCATATGTCCCCCTCCCTCCTCTCCGCCATAGTCTTCTGCTGGAAGATGTATAGTACAGCCTGTCTTGATAAGAGGTATCTGGTGCTGAGACTGCGTTGGAGAGTCAGAGGTTGGCCCTATCTCAGAGGCGGAGTCCTCATCGCTGCATCTGTGTCCCTGTGGCAACTAAGGCTCAATAGAATGAAGCCATCACTCAGGTTTGTTGTCCATAACTGCTTTCGCCCCGGTGGAGATCAGTGCAAGAGTCGGTGCACCCTGCAATGTTCATTACATAGAAAATTAAACAAAATCTATACCGGTGATTGAAGTGTTTACAGACACCAGCAGCGACTGGGGCCCCGTTCCATTTGTCATTCGGCTTGAACAGCAACCAAAGCAGATAAGAGGATGTATGATGAAGACTACAGCATTGAGTTATTGAATAAACCAAAACCTCTTTAATTCTACTGCAAGACAACTCCACACTATTTCCTGAGCTCAAGGAATCCGCTCATTGTGAAGATATGGCCCATTATCTAGAAGACCTCTGTCCTTGTGCCATGGTCAAATCACTAGATTGTGATTTTTACATTTTTACACAATGACCGTGGCTTGGAGAAAGAATTTAAAGACTGGAACTGGGATGACAATACGCCAGAGAAGCAGAAAGGAGAGAGAGCGACAATAATTATGCTGTTTCTGACATCTGTCACCTCGGAATGTCTTTCACCAAATGAGGAGGAATAAACAGAGAATGTTCTTCTCTTGTGAAGGAGTGTAATCCTCTTCCCTCACCATACTTTCTTCCTCTCTTTAACAATGATAATTGCAGTTTTTGTTGGACGACTTTCAAGGATTTATCTCTTTTTTTTGTAGTAATAACTTTCTGCTTCTTGTAAACCCAAACATTTTATGCTTTGTTGCTCACTGTAGTCATTGTTATTTTTCAATTTCCCATACTTTGTTTTGATTTACTGTAAAACTTTCATTTGTAATATTTTGAGTTCCTTTTTCCTATTTTTCCTACATTACTCTTTCAGTTAAGCCTCTTTCAACCCCTACAGTATTTCAAATTGTTTTTTTCAGTGTAAATTTGCCTCTACATTACACATTGCTTTACATTACACATTTGCCTCTACATTGTGACATTGCTTTATCAATGTATCAACATTCTCAATTTGTAAAAAATAATAACAGGCGGTTCTGCACTAGCGGTTCTGGGGGGGGGGGCAGTGCCCCTGTGACAACAATTTTGGACCCCCTTGTGGCCCCCCTAAATGTGGAGTATGAAATCATTTTTACATAACTCATTTTTGCTATAATTTTTTTTTTACATCCGTTATTAGACAGTGGCAACGATGATGATTATGAACATGGTATTTTGCCTGCTAATGCCTGCAATGCAGTGAAGAAAACGATATGACAACAATAACGTCTAATGTAACTGGCCCCTCTAACAGTACAACTGGCCCCAGCGTGGCCCCCCCAGTTAAAAGGGTCTAGAACCGCGACTGGCCACCTGTGAGGCCCAACAGAACTTCACCCCACAGGGGCAGAGCTGGGCCTCGTTACTGGCTCCCTGGTTGTGGCCCAGTTCTCTAGTCTCTCTCTCTCTGCCTTCCTCTGCCACTCCACTCTACCTTGCAGGCATGGGACATAAATGAGAGTCGGCTGCTTGGTCCTCCCTATCACGCCATGCCCGCAATTTGTCATTTTTCACACGAGATGAAGCCTTTTATGAAGCGAAATGAGTTTCCCTAGAATGAAGCGCCACAAAAGCCCCGTGATTAATTTGCTTGTTAGGCTATTGCAGCTGTCACCTGTGGAAGACATCTGGACAGCAGATTGACTAATGCGGAGTGGGCCTGAAAGCGTGTCTCTCTCTCTCAGTAACCTACCATACAGTCAGCCTGCCTTTCAGTGGGCTTTTAAAGGGACTACTGGCTGCTTGAAATTGTCCTTTTCTGAGGGGTAATTAATAAGCATTACTTGTGATTGACATGGTAATTACAGTAGTTGTATTAATGTGGCAATAAGAGGCTTTGAACAGGGAGGAGGGACAGTGAGCTGGCGAGGGGGCGGCATTCGGTGTGAGGAGGGGCGGAGGGGCGGAGGGAGCTCAGTGACCTCACTTATATCTAATTGGTCGACTGATTATGACCACCTTTTGACAGTGTTGTCATCCAAAATAATATGTCTAACTTAACACTGGTACTCATCTGGCTGTACAATACTTGTGATGAAAGGTAGATGTTCATTCTTCATACAGTGTATATGTTTGTTTGTACAGTATTTGAAGGATACTGCTGCCTCCTGAGACGGTCCCCAGGACGGAGCCTCCAGCGACGGTCCCCAGTCCGGAGCCTCCAGCGACGGTCCCCAGTCCGGAGCCTCCAGCGACGTTCCGGAGTCTCCAGCGATGTTCCGGAGTCTCCAGCGACGGTCCGCAGTCCGGAGTCTCCAGCGACGGTCTGGAGTCTCCAGCGACGGTCCGCAGTCTCCAGTGACGGTCCGGAGTCTCCAGTGGCGGTCCGGAGTCTCCAGCAACGGTCCGGAGTCTTCAGCGACGGTCGGCAGTCCGGAGCCTCCAGCGACGGTCGGCATTCCGGAGCCTCCAGCGACGGTCGGCAGTCCAGAGCCCCCACCGATGCTGGCGGTTTCGCAGGAGGAGAGGGTTCTTCGTCCTGCACCAGAGTCGCCTCATATGCTGGCGGATCCGCGGGATGAGAAGGTTCTTTGTCCTGCACCAGAGCTGCCACCAACACTAGACACCCCCACAACCCTCCCTTTTGGTTTCAGGTTTTGCGGCCGGAGTCCGCACCTTTGGGGGGGGGGGTACTGTCATGTCCTGACCATAGAGAGCTCTTATTTTCTATGGTAGAGTAGGTCAGGGCGTGACTGGGGGTGGTTTATCTAGTTTATTTAGTTCTATGTTGTTTGGTTCTAGTTTCTTTTTTCTATCTTGGGGTTTTTGGTTATGATCCCCAATTGGAGGCAGATGGTCATCGTTGTCTCTAATTGGGGATCATATTTAAGTAGTTGTTTTCCCACCTGTGTTTGTGGGAGATTATTTTGAGTTAGTGCATGTAGCACCTCTGTCGTCACGGTTTGTGTTTTGTTTATAGTTTATTGTTTGTCTTGCATAGTTTCACATTAAGATAAAAGATTTGGAACGATACCCACGCTGCGCCTTGGTCTCCTTCCTACGACGAACGTGACAGCTGTTCCTAGTCACAACATGCCTACAATACCCTTTGCAATCAGAGCCTGAAATTAATCGATTGAAACTCAAAAGGACAGTTTACAAATTAGTGCTGAGCGATTAACCAAAATGTTTCGTTTTTTAAACAACTAATTGACCGACGTCAGTTCAATTATTTGAATTCTGTTTCGTAATTTTTTTTCCGTGAGCTCAATGCGCAGTTTCTCTAGAAATAAATCAGATCAAGCCCAAATTGTGAGATGTAAGAGGGAGTTGTAGTTTCCAACAGGCCAATATTCTACATAGTTTAGCGGAGAAAACCTGGTAATTAACTACAATGACCATAATCCATTGTGTGCCTACTTGTCCGGTCTAAGACAGATGAACGCATGATAGAGAAGGATAGAGATAAGGTATCTCTACAGCATAGGCAGCAGCTCTATAGGGATAAGATAATGACTTATATACACAGCAACTGAAATATTTATTAAAGTAAAGTAATGTGAACAAATGATGGTTAATAAGTGATAAGCAGTAATTGGCAGTCACTACCATCATGATACTATTATTAATTGTTTTATTCTGTGTTGTTACAGCATTCAACCCACATAATGCATAGCGCATTTAGTAATCGAACCAAAACCGAACCGACCTCAAAAAGCACTAATCGCTCAGCACTATTACAAAGACATGTATCATATGTGTTTACAAGGTCCTTCAGTTGCAAAATCCCATCTGCAGTCCTTCAGGTTGGTTAGAAGGTTATTTCCCTACAACAGAAATGGAATTTGTCATATATTTTATTTTTATTTATTTAACCTTTATTTAACTACGCAAGCCAGATAAGAAAAAATGTGTATTTACAATGACGGCCTACCAGAAGGCAAAAGGCCTCCTGCGGGGACAGGGGCTGGGATTAAAAATAAAACATTTAATATAAATATAGGACAAAACACACATCACGACAAGAAAGACACCACAACACTACATAAAGAGAGACCTAAGACGACAACATAGCATGGCAGCAACACATGAAAATACTGCATGGTAGCAACACAACATGACAACAACGTCGTAACAACACAACATGGCAGTAGCACAACATGGTAGCAGAACAAAACATAGTACAAACATTATTGGGCACAGACAACAGCACAAAGGGCAAGAAGGTAGAGACAACAATACATCACGCAAAGCAGCGGTAACTGTCAGTAAGAGTGTCCATGATTGAGTCTTTGAATGAAGAAATGGAGATAAATTCCCATTCTGATTCCCATGTAAAATAGCCTTTTTGTGTGACTAAAATATCACCCATAATATTTGTTTTGGATAGAACTTTTTCTCTCATGGCTAACTACCAGGAAGTTTGAAAAGACAGGCTAAATGGGCAGGGAGCTTATATGCATGAGCTCGTCTTGACTGACAGTTTTGAAACGCCTATGTCAAGCAACTTGGATGCATTGAGCAGTGTTGCAGTAAAATCTTCTCAAGCAAATTTGGTGATACACAAAGCAACGCAAACAAAATTGAAATTGCATCAATGTCACTTCTTTTTTATATACATCTCCCGTTTGGCATGTCTCTTATGATGCGGCTCACAGTAGCATTGATGGATGTGTTGACATGACAACTGCGTCAGAGTTTTTAATGACCCTTCCCCCCCTTTTGTTCCATGCTGGCTGAAGATCTAGCTAGCCAGTAACTGGCTAACACCAGCCACAGATGAAAGGGGAAATATATAAGTATCTTTGCCATAGATGAATAAGGTAACGTTTTAATTACATTTGCTGACACCCTACAGTAAAATTTGGCCACCAGAAGAGTAGCTACAGTTTCTAGCTATATAAACCATGCCCCCTCTGCAAACGGCCTTCTCCGATGTTGGTTACAAGGCGGTACTTACTTAAATTAGGTAAGAGAATATCATGTTACCATTGGTGTATTAAAATGAGAGAGTTAGGGTAATATCACCCTATCCCCTTAATAACCCCACCTCCTCAATCCAATTGTTTGGCACAGGGGAGGGGATTAGTAACTTTATGATCAACCTTTATCAATGTAGAAGCAGAAGTCATTTTTCGTACTTTGATCATCATACTTTGATCTGGCTTCATCAAAATATCATCCAATTTCATGTAAAACATGATTTTGACTATTCATGACCTTTAAACTACCAGTTTACTGAAATTAGATTTTATTGCTCAAAATACAACCTGATACAATACTATAAGAGGGAAGCAATATGTTGCGCATTGAATACTGCATGGTATGCACAAAATCTCTTCAAGAATGAACCCTTCAGCCCTGGGTGTGTTTAAAAGGGGCAAGGGCGAGTTTGGTTCTGAGAGTAGCACCGTCCAGAGTGCTGGAGCCAGGAAAGGCAGTCGTGACGAAATGTTATGCTGAGTGCAGACCCATGCTTCATTTTTAATTATTAAGGAATTAGATGGTAGTATCCGTTTATTTGCATATCCTGTGTAATCAGGAAACTGCTTTGACAAGGCTGAGGCCTTCTGAGAAGGCTGAGTCACAACTGGGAGCTAGTAACATCAAAAATGCAACACAATACTCTCACATTCACATACCTCACATTTGATCAGGCTATTTTGGAATATAGATAGGAAAAGCACTAAACAGGTCCCATCATAATACTTGTGCTGGTTATTGCCGTGACCATGTCCTGCCTTTACCAAACATAAACCAAAAAAATGTGGATTTGGGGATTTATAAAATGAACAGCCTTAATCTAACCTGCTAACACTGTACATGAAAGCTGCAATAACAACATGACTGAATGACGAACGTAAATGCTTAAAAACATACACTGACGTCTGCATTTCTTTCCCCAAATCAATGTGCAGTTAAAGGACTCATTCTGCACAGATGGGCCAATTTGAGATGGATATAATGCTTGAGAAAGCGTGAATTACTCTGGGCATCGATCACAGGAGCACAGGGCTTTTTGTGCTCATAGTGATAGTCTGAGTAAACCAGCCCTTCCAACCAATCACAAAGCAGCATGCTTGTCAATGGGATGAGGTGCAGGGGGTCTTTATCTAGACAGGCTGATGATCAGACCTCTGAAAGGAGTCATATTCCACGGAGCTATTACGGTAAATGGAAATATGTGTTTTGTCCTGTTGTCTAGCTGATGTGTTCTGTAAAGTTGTATTTGTTGAAGTTTGTGACGATCTCTGGCACCAGTGCAAATATATTTAGGGATGTGCCTTTCACACACTCTTGATAAAAGCCAACGTCCTACTCTTCTCTCCCTACTGTGTTTGTCCCAGTGACCAGCTATAGAGCATGGCCTAATCATCAAGTCACTGCACACAGCAGCCCTGCTCACTGAAACACACTCACAGGGGGAATCACGGGCGCTGTACACAGTGTACAGGATACTTAACTTCTTGCCTAAACTTCTGTGACATCCCTGCAGCAATATCCTCAAAGTCATTTTAGAACAGAGGCTTGACAGACTAATCTGGCCCCTCCCAGACACTTACCAAAGGGATTCTTTCTCCTAAGACCTCAGATCCCAGCATCTCGTCACCTCTCTGCCCTGATGTCTGTCCTTTCATAACAGCCCCAACAAACCAACCAACAGCACAAACACACCACAACATCTTGCTGCAGCCGGCGTCAGCAAGTGTTTTTAAAATCAAAAGCACAGCCACATAAAAGCAGCTCGCTACACACCCCCTGTCGTCGGGCTGTTTCAATAATCCCCAACATGTATGTTTAATGCCGAGGGCCCAACAGGAAATGATTGGCAAATGAAATAAAGCACCTCTCTGGTGTCAGCCCAGGCCTTCCCACCATTCCTTTTATTGTAAGTCATTTCTTCGGCCAGAGTGGAGCAGAATTTAATGTTTCCATTCCCCCAGTCCTGTTCTGCATGATAAATTGTTTTAATAAACATATACCGGGTAATAATATAGTAATAATAAGCCTACCAGTCACCTTATATCACTGCAGTTAAATTTTCTCATCCGCCAACATTGGTTACAATGACAATTACATGGGAGCCAATCCTTAGCAAGGCAAACACAATAGACAGATTTAATATAGTTTGTAAATATGATTAGTGTGCTGTTGTATTATTGGAGTGTAGTATTTACATTTCTCTCCGGGGTTATTCACAATACAGATCAACATTAAATGAAGCTCTGTTTTTCCATTCTTGTTCCCTTTGTTCTTTCAGTATGCCTCGCTTCACAACTTAATGAAAAACACTGCTGACCGTTAATATTCCACGGATCAATCACCATTTTTAATTTTGAGGATAAATGCGCAGTTGTGAAACCCTCAAAGGTCACTCCCCCATTGTGTGTGTGTGTGTGTGTGTGTGTGTGTGTGTGTGTGTGTGTGTGTGTGTGTGTGTGTGTGTGTGTGTGTGTGTGTGTGTGTGTGTGTGTGTGTGTGTGTGTGTGTGTGTGTGTGTGTGTGTGTGTGTGTGCATATGTAAGCTCACACCTGTGTTATTGTGTGTGGGTGTAGGTCTCTGTTACTGGAAGAGGGAGAGAATGTGTTCATGTAATGGCAGCTGGTTATTTGCATAGGGTAATTTCATGCTACATTTCAATTATTGCCTAGATTTGTTTTTAGCTCCTCAAGTCATTTGGTTCTACCTACAATTCAAGAAAAAAAATAAACATTTACGATCAGTGTAGTGTGTACTTTTGGCTCAGTGGAGGAAGTTGTTTGGGACTTACAACATCCCACTCCAGCCTCTCGCTTAATGAAAAACAGTGTGGAGATTGGTGAAGTCAATTAATGCTGCAGCAATACATTTAACACATTCAGCTGTGAGAGCCAACAGAGGGACCAATTTAACAGCCCTTTGATACATCAATACACTCTGACTTCTACCAAACAAGTAAAAGAAACTTGGCCGCAAGATACTGTAGCAAAAACATCAGCTTCGTTCAATAAGTTTGGGAGAATTCACTGAGTCAAGGTCTGATTATTTGTAGCTTTCAAAATCAGCTTTGAAAACTTTTAGGAGTGTTGTCAATAAAATATATAATGTTATACTGGAGAAAAACATATACCCTAGGAAAACATCAGTCCAATCAAGATGGGTTGACCCCACAAATGGGCTGAAGGCTAGGTGTAATATGAATTCCAGCAGCCTGACAGTCTACCTAAAGCTTGATAAAAAAAAGATTGCTGGTGTAACATTGATAATACTAATATTAGTCTCCTTGCTTCTGTCCGGTAGATTCCAGTAGATTAGAAGTAGCTTGTTCTGTCTGCATGTCAAGCCATCATTCAGAGCAGTAACAAAAGCCCGTTGTATACGTGTACACAGGTAATTAGTACATGGAACTGTTGAATCTCATCTGGTTCTACTGTTCAAGCAGTGACTCCATCTTTCCATCCTTGTAACTCCTGGAAGCTTTGATTGAGTGTCGATGTTGTGAAGAATGAATTGGATTATGTTTGTGGGTGTCGTATCGCCTGTTTCCTATCACAGCCAGTCTGCGTGTGATTCTCACTTCCCCATTCTGTCACAATTAAAAGCAGTGGTCCTAATCTTGCCTCTAATCATAAAAGTTAGTAAGCGAATGGGTATTGTTAGAAATAAAGACACCAGTGCAATATATTCATTGTATGTAATAGTACATCCTAGCCATAATTGAAAGACACTGGCATTGCAAGAGTTAGGAACGTTATGCCTGAGCCTCCTAGATTGCCCAAGACATGTATGATGACATTACTGTGTCTGCTACTATTATTGCCCTGAATACAATATGAGGATTTGACTGTTTTATAGCAGCGGACGTTGCCTTTGAACATCAGTCCTGTCTGGAGGAACAGCGATGGCCCTGTGATGGGCCTGATCACTGGGAGACAGGAGGTGTGTGATGGTTAGTGCCTGGCCTGTCACCTCTCAAACCCACACCACTAATTGTTGTCAAGCATCGCCCCGATCCTGCCGGGCACACTCAACCAGCCTAATAGAAAAAGGGCACAGCTTTTCGCCTCTCTTTCGGACGGGGATCTTTTTAACCTTGCTACCGCCCGTCTTCAGTGGCACTTCCAAACCCCCCACCCACCTACCCACCCAAACACCACAGTGACATGAAAGGGCCACATGCACCGCCTGCCTGTGTGCCATTGACAGTTTAATGAAATATTTATTTAAGATATCAAAAAACATATATTCCTCCTCGGCACTGGTTACCGAGAACATTGGCTTCAGAAGCACCTCCCTGCTGCCACCGGAGCCTGGCCCTCCAGTGAGTCAATTAGGAGGGCTTATAAATGTCTGCTGCGGCTCCTCTGCTGCCTTTCTTTAAGGCTCTGCCCAGGCCCCGGCCCTCATTCTTCATCTCCCGCTCTCTTCATCCGCTTGCTGGATGGTGAAAACATGAAAAACAGAGAAGGCCACAACTCTTTAACCTGGACATGAAACCGAAGCCGAGATTTACATTTGGAGGTTTTCAGCCATCAATTCTGCAGAAAAGACATAGCCAGATCTCCAGCAGGACTCCCATGTTCTGTAAACTAGGTGCCTTGATTATCTAGCCTCTCATAAAAAAATAGCTTGCCTTATTTGTCCCACAGGACTGATCACATTTTTACTGACTGTGATAATATTTGAGTTGGCATTAGGGTTTATATGCTTCCAATGATTTTGGCTTGCCTCAACAAAGCTGTCTAAAGGATGCATGAGCTTTTCAAATAAATTCATATTTCCATAATTGTATTTTATGCTTGTTGCCCAGTGTTGGCTTGGTGACTATTTTTATTGCCTTTTTTTCCCTCTACAATTTTGAAAACAAATCTGGAAAGTAGGATTAATATCTCTGAAGTTATTTTTCATTTAGTTTTTCTTCTGTTCTACATGGAAACATGTTGCGGTTAACCACATTATCTAGCAGAATGCCGACTGGAGAGGGATGTCAGTGTAACTTCATGTGTTGTTCCAATGGGGGAGTATTGGATTTCCAAAGAAGCCTAATACGGGGCTCTGCACGTCTGCCAAAAAAAGTGACGTTTTTTCTTTCTTGATAATTTTTCAGCAGCTGCTTTCTTGGAAACCCATCCTTGGCCCACTAGTCTAACAACGAGGGTGGCATCTTCTACCCACTGACTTGCCTAAAACCAGAACATACTGTAGCTGAACACACAGAATGTTCTACTAAAGACTGTAGGGGCCTATAGTCAGAGGATTTATTGGCTGACTTTGCTGCCATCTAACAGTGGGTTGGCTGAGGACATTGCAGGTGACAGAGGCTGGGTATGATGGATCCACAGTTAGCCTCATTAGATCAGAACTGATATTGGTCATGGAAAGTTGGATATGGGCTCTACGGAGCATCACTGTAGTAATTGCACCAGCACACTGCCAGAGGGTTTTTGTAACAGCTCCCCTCATATGGAAGGCCCTCTCAGTAAGATAATATCAGCTAAGGTAATACAGAACTGAGGTGTGGAGAGAGTTGGACAGTGGAAGAGGCTGAGTGCTGTGTGCCAAACCTGACCAGCAGCGTGACATCATCAAGATCCACAGTGTAATTACCCAGTTCTTTCATTAGAAGGAAGATACACTGAACGCCTCTAGTTTAATCTGCTGGACTTTACTCTCAACATCTTGACATTCATGAAAAGAGCAGGGGGATAAAGGCTTTAGAGGCCTCCCTGAAGGGCTGGCGTCGAGATGGAGAACCAGGGAGACGAGGGGGACGTGGGGGTGGAGGAGGTGGGGTAGTAGCTCCTTGAGGTGGTGGAGAACACCTCAGCTCCCTCAGCCAGTCGCCTCTCCGTGATATCCTCCTCACGGAGGAGTGTGGAGGACCAGTGCTTCTCTGTGACACTTCATCTCTCTGCTTCCAGAACCCAGGGCAGCCCCCTGTAGTGCTGCTGTGACGAGGGCCCTCTCTGTCGAGCCAGAGCAAAACAAGCTGTGCCCCTTGTGCTCTCTCCAACATGGTTGGAATGTTTTCCTGTTAGTTTAAGTCTTGTCTCAACTAATTAATATTTTTGCTTATAGCGGTTGCAGCTCCCATGGGAGCCCCCTTAATTAATCATTTATAAATCTACACAGCCTCATAGTTTATTAGTCTCTGCCTTTGGCACTGGCTGGCTGCATTGGGAAACCGCAAATGATTAGTTACAGGAATGAAAGCTTTTTTTCTCCTCTCCCTCCCTTGTTTCCAACTGATTAGGGCCTCACACAAAGAGGCATTTCCATGGCCCTGTGCTGCACTTTAATTCATTTTAAGCTCCTGACACATTGTTCAATCTCTCCCCTCTGCTGCTACACTGCCCACTCTCTGTGCCCATGTTTTGACTCAGCCGTGGTGGTCAGCGCGGGACGCCATGGTCAGAACAAAGGGCCTGGCAACAGGCACGTGAGAGGGAAATCATAACCACTGAATGAGAGCACTTGACCCTCCCTGGCACCCGGGTCGGGGCTACCGAGGAGAAGGTGATTTCTGTCCGTCCCGTCGGGGTCATGTGGGAGCTACGGGGGTGAAATCCATCCACAATTAATTCCGCCGGGCTGAGGACTGCAAGCCGTGACACACAGTGCTAAAGCTGTCTGGCTTTTATTGGAAAAGAGGCAGTATTTCCATCAGTTTAGCAAAAAAATGTATTAATTGAATCAACTGGAAGAAACGCGGGAGGTTTTCATAATGTCTTAGCGCTCTCAGAGAAGGACGCTTTGTGCAACAGGGTTCCTCCATCCAATTATACCGCCACTGGCGCCCACACACCGGCCTCACACTGTTCTCCATTCCATCTTATCACTGCGTTTTCCCCTCTCTTATCATCAAAGAGGCTGCACTTCACTATGGAGCAGTAAATTAAAGCCAGCAATAAGTCTGTCTTCCTAAAGAGATAGACTAATGAAGTTATGAGGGACACACTGTGCAGCTTTGGATTGTGTGCCAAATGGTGGCATACTTAATTTTAAACACCGTAGCCCAATCACATTTCCACTGCAGCCAGGTAACTTGGATGTGTTGAGAGAGTGGGTGCTGCTGGGAGTCATGTGATCAAAGTTGACAGACGAGGACAAAAGCATCTTCAGGCCCTCTATAGTTGTAGACCTCAGACAACATTAAGCAGAGTGCCTCATTGCATTCTGCCTGACTATGGCCCCATACCCATACAAACGTCAGGAACCTGGCTCAACAGAACTGGCACTGCAGCACACCTCCCTAACAGATAACACTGACAGAATAGTATAATCATAACAGAGGAACAACATGGAGAGCGAGAGAGATAGAGATAGAGAGAGAGAGAGAGAGAGAGAGAGAGATAGAGATAGAGAGAGAGAGAGAGAGAGAGAGAGACAGAGAGAGAGAGAGAGAGAGAGAGAGAGAGAGAGAGGAGAGAGAGAGAGAGAGAGAGAGAGAGAGAGCAGGCCTCACAGGCAAGATAATTAGACTGCATTCATCTGAGCCTGGGACGAGAGTGTTGTGCAAACATGAACGTAGCTCGTATTGTCTGCACAACAACAACCAATCGCTATTATTGAAGTGAATCTCAATTTCCCCTTTTTCTAATACCGAGGGGTCGATTACAGATTCACAAGAGACACAATGAATCAGGGAGGAGGAAGAGGAGGAGGAGGAGGGACAGGGACCGGTTTTAGCTGCCTTGGGTTCTGTCTTCATTACCTTCTTCTTTTTCTTCTTCTTTTTCTTTTCTGCTTCTTCTTCTTTTTCTTCTTCCTCATACTGCTCCATCAGTTACTGTGGAAACAACATACAGATGGGTCTGGTCCTTACATAACCATCACCCTATTCCCTATATAGTCCTATATACAGTTGAAGTCGGAAGTTTACATACACCTGAGCCAAATACATTTAAACTCAGTTTTTCACAATTTCTGACATTTAATCCTAGTAAAAATTCCCTGTCTTAGATCAGTTAGGATCACCACTTTATTTTAAGAATGTGAAATGTCAGAATAATAGTACAGAGAATTATTTATTTAAGCTTTAATTTCTTTCATCACATTCCCAGTGGGTCAGAAGTTTACATACAGTCACTTAGTATTTGGTAGCATTGCCTTTAAATTGTTTAACTTGGGTCAAATGTTTTGGGTAGCCTTCCACAAGCTTCCCACAATAAGTTGGATGAATTTTGGCCCATTCCTCCTGACAGAGCTGGTGTAACTGAATCAGGTTTGTAGGCCTCCTTGCTCGCACAAGCTTTTTCAGTTCTTCCCACACATTTTCTAAGGGATTGAGGTCAGGGCTTTGTGATGGCCACTCCAATACCTTGACTTTGTTGTCCTTAAGCCATTTTGCCACAACTTTGGGGTCATTGTCCATTTGGAAGACCCATTTGCGTCAAGCTTTAACTTCCTGACTGATGTCTTGAGATGTTGCTTCAATATATCCACGTAATTTTCCTGCCTCATGATGCCATCTATTTTGTGAAGTGCACCAGTCCCTCCTGCAGCAAAGCACACCCACAACATGATGCTGCCACCCCTGTGCTTCACGGTTGGGATGGTGTTCTTCAGCTTGCAATCCTCCTCCCTTTTCCTCCAAACATAAGGATGGTCATTATGGCCAAACAGTTCTATTTTTGTTTCATCAGACCAGAGGACATTTCTCAAAAATGTACGATCTTTGTCCCCATGTGCAGTTGCATAGCCATTTACATAGCCATTTTGGAGCAGGGGCTTCTTCCTTGCTGAGCGGCCTTTCAGGTTAAGTGGATATATGACTCGTTTTACTGTGGATATAGATACTTTTGTACCTGTTTCCTCCAGCATCTTCACAAGGTCCTTTGCTGTTGTTCTGGGATTGATTTGCACTTTTTGCACCAAAGTACGTTCATCTCTAGGAGACAGAAGGCGTCTACTTCTTGAGCGGTATGACGGCTACGTGGTCCCATGGTGTTTATACTTGCATACTATTGTTTGTACAGACGAACGTGGTACCTTCAGGCGTTTGGAAATTGCTCCCAAGGATGAACCAGACTTGTGGAGGTCTACAATTTTTTTCTGAGGTCTTGGCTGATTTCTTTTGATTTTCCCATGATATCAAGCAAAGAGGCACTGAGTTTGAAGGTAGGCCTTGAAATACATCCACAGGTACACCTCCAATTGACTCAAATTATGTCAATTAGCCTATCAGAAGCTTCTAAAGCCATGACATCATTTTCTGGAATTTTCCAAGCTGTTTAAAGGCACAGTCAACTAAGTGTATGTACATTTCTGACTCACTGGAATTGTGATACAGTGAATTATAAGTGAAATAATCTGTCTGTAAACAATTGTTGGAAAAATGACTTGTGTCATGCACAAAGTAGATGTCCTAACCGACTTTCCAAAACTATAGTTTGTTAACAAGGAATTTGTGGAGTGGTTGAAAAATGAGTTTTAATGACACCAACCTAAGTGTATGTAAACTTCTGACTTCAACTGTATATATAGTCCTATTTGCCCTGGTCAAAGGTAGTGAAACTATATCGAGAATAAGGTACCATTTGGGGCGCTGCCCTAGTCACTTCAATGCCTCTTTGTCATGACACAGGACATGTACAGGAAATAGTACATGTACAGGAAATAGTACATGTTTGAAAATTATCAAAATTGAGGAAACACATAACTTTATAGAGTTTTGATTTTGGACTTTTCTTTGCAGAATTCTCTGTGTGCTAACGTGTTGTGTGTGGGGGGACATGGCCTCATAGCTCGCAGTACCACATAGTGAGTGTTGGCTGGTGATTTGGGTGTTATGTGTGTATTCACACCCAGGGTTTGTCAGATTGTTGAGACGACCAGAGCAGTAACCGGATCCTCTCTGGTGAGTTTCCAAACACCAACATCTCCCTCCTCACACTGTTTTCCCTGGCAGCCCACAGACAATATAATACCCACCACCACTCCATACATCTCAGGTCATAAAGACTGGTGAGAGCTCGGATTAGATTGGAATTTTACTCTGGCCATTGTTGTGGGTTAAACATTTTTAAGTAACTTAGAAATATTATGTTGTTTCCAGCTGGAATGTATAAGACCCATGCCTGGGGGATTTAAAAAAAAATGTCTGTATTGTTGTTTTAATTAGATTGTATTTCTCATAACTGAACTACACAGATATCAGATCTCAGCACACAGCTAAAGTAAGTAAAAAATGAACATCCACTGAAGTTCTCTTCCGTTTCTCTTTCTCTGTATTTGTCACTCTCTACACTCTACACCTTATTCCATACACCTTTATTTCTCTCTCCCTTGTTCTCTCTTTTTTTCTCTCTCCCTCGTTCTCCCTCCCTCCCTCCTCCCTCTTTCTTTCTTTCCATCTCTCTGTCTCTTTGTTGAACACCTAAATTAAAACAGGTGAAATATTTTATTATATCTATTTTATGAACAGCCCTGGAAAGTACAGGGAGGCTTGTTGCACTTAATTTGTTTGTGTAATAATGAAACCGCTATCACTCAGTGAGCTATTTGGTTGTGAAATTGCTGCACAGCAAACCTGCCGCATTAGAGGCCATAATGTGTTTTGGGGAGATATACTGTATGTGTGTGTTGTCACACAGAGATTGCATGTTAGAACACAGATAGCTTGAGCACTGCACAGAAAATAAAATAAAGAAAATAGCTGTAAACAAAATTACAATTTGATTGTCATGTGATGGTTGTTCTGTAACAATGTCAGATTGCTGAAACCCATGTTATAAGTAAGTGTATCATCTCTTATATCAGGTATATTGTGCATCTCTGATATGTAATTAAAGTGTAAGCTGGTCATTTCAAACCCTGTTGAAGGCTGGACTTCCTGTGTTGTCTCGTTATTTTTCCTCCACCATTTCTCTGTCTCATATACCCACCCTGTCACCTCATATTCTCTGAGAGGTAGTTTACAGGCCTTGTCATCTCTCTCATTGAACGGGGAGGAAACAAAAGATTGTGTTTATGAATGTGGAATTGATGGATTCATCTTCTGTCGGTGAGCTGATTTTTAAGGTGGTCTGAGTCTATTACAGGGATGCATTGTGATGGAGGATAGTGGGGAGGTCTGGGAGGGCTAGGGAGGTGAACAGAGACAGTGACTAGTGGTGAGGGCTGGGGAGGTGAACAGAGACAGTGGCTATGGGAGGGCTGGGGAGGTGAACAGAGAGGATGGCTAGTGGGGAGGGCTGGGGAGGTCAACAGATGCAGTGGCTATTCGGAAGGGCTGGGGAGGTGAACAGAGACAGTGGCTAGGGGAGGGCTAGGGAGGTGAACAGAGAGGGTGGCTAGCGGGGAGGCTGGGAGGTCAAAAGAGACTATTCTGAGGGAAAAAGGGTGGGATGCAGCTCAATATTGGGAAGGTGTTCCTAACGTTTGATACACTCAGTGTATAGCCTCTGTAGGCAGGCCGTAGGACACCTACAGTGACACATGTAGGTAGCAATAGATAGCTTTCATGTAACAGAGTACACCACATACAGTATGTGGACCCCCAAAACACAATTTTCTCTATTACTGAAAGAGGAGGTGACTATAAGGGATAGGTGCTGCTGTGTGGTGTGGTGATTGTGACGGAGATGAGATAAACTTTTAAAGGCTGGATTTGTGACAGGAGGTCCGGCGCTCCAGTCCTAATCCGCTCTAATAGAATCCTGATTGTTCCACTCAGAGATGAGTGTCAGGCTGATGAAGTGATCAGGATTCAGGCCTCTTCAGGTACACCGGCTACTTCCTCTAGCGCTGCGCATAAGGGAGACATAGCCCTGAGTTTTCCTTAGTGACGCTTTCGGTCTCTGCCAGGGAAAGGACCTGGGCGTCTCAGAATAGGAATGCTGATCTAGGGACAGTTTTGCCTTTTAGATTATAATGAATAAGATTATATGGACAGGGGGGACCTGATCCCAGATCAGCACTCCTGCTTTTAAATGCTTTATGAATACAGGCCCTGTACTGTATTTGTTGTCTGTGTATGGAATGATTGATGGAGCTCAGATCTTCATTGACTGAGTACAGTGATAGGAGTTTCAGCCTGGCTACAGTAGGAGTACGACTTTAAGAACAAACTTGAATCATCTCCACGCTCATATTGAAATTCTTGCATGGCATATTTCCCCGTAGCGCAATATATTTTGACATCATTGTTAATGTTTTTGTCTGGCATTCCTGCTAAAAGGCTGTACATATCTAATGTACTGCATTTTGGCACATATCCTATACTGTCTATTGTAGCGAGAACAACAGATCCTCATGCAGCATCAACAACAACCTTTGATGTTGTATAACATTGGCTGTGGGATATTGGATGTGGAATGGACATTGGCTTGCTCTGAACAGAAAAAGTAATCTCCCTTGGTTATTGGAATTATTGTCACAAATGAATATTTCCCGACTCCCCTCCATCTCTCCATCTCACTATAATTCAAACTTTATATCATGATGAAAAATGAATCAATACTTGAGATACTAAATTATGCATTTATAAGGATATTGGACCATTTAGAACTGAGAGCCACTGCATGTAAAACAGGGTCCTTCTATACATGATTCAACAGTGTTGTGGAACTATCACGGGCTTTTACTGGAAAACCAGTCCATTTGGAAAATGGGTTCTATTAGTGACCTTGGTTGAAAGAATCACACATTATCTCCATCTGAACCAATGTATATTCCCCTCACGAGGACAAAGAGAAATGTGTTGGTCATATTCCTAAACAAAGCCATCCTCCCAGACACGGCTTGCTTGCAGACACATAGTATGATGTCACCGAATATGAGTAAGAGCAGCAAATCCCCCATGACGCTAGAGAGAGTCTGGTCACCTTGTAAAAGACAATCGCTCGAGCCTCATATTAAATAAAATGGCTAATAAAATGACTTGGCAGATCGTCCACTTAGTAAGAACCAGGCAAGCCCCAACTTTAAAGCTGTTTACCCACCTGACTATGTAACGCGGCGATTTGGCCACTATGTCCAGATTGAACTGGAAAATGACTTGCTAATCTGTTTAGTTATTTGGAGTAATTGGGTCTGGTGCCAGTGAGGTGGATTTCCTTGACTGTTGAAAGTGTCTGCTAGTAGTCCATTCCCAGCTCCTTGGTATAATTACTCTGACAGAGCTGTGGCCACAGGGCCTGCGAGCAGGGCTGCTTTTTAAACTGTAAATTATGAAGGATTAGCATTTATGAATTTTAAATCAGGACTGTGGTAGGAGACACTAAAGCTGCTTAGTGATTGCAAACGGCAGCGTCTGAGCAGGCGGCTTTGCTGTATACCCTTTACCTTCCAGTCAGTGTGTGTGTGTGTGTGTGTGTGTGTGTGTGTGTGTGTGTGTGTGTGTGTGTGTGTGTGTGTGTGTGTGTGTGTGTTAGATGTTTATTAATACGCTCTACCTCATAGGCACAAAGTGTTCACTGGACTCCCAGCATCAGCGTTAAACGAATAATGAGCTGACATGTTAATATCAGGCCCATCAGAGATACTGTATGTGCTAGGGGATGTGTGTGAGGGGATGTGTGTGAGGGGATGTGTGCTAGGGGATGTGTGTGAGGGGATGTGTATGAGGGGA
Organism: Salmo trutta; assembly: GCF_901001165.1. Lineage (NCBI taxonomy): Eukaryota > Metazoa > Chordata > Actinopteri > Salmoniformes > Salmonidae > Salmo > Salmo trutta. Next base: position 25,565,822 of record NC_042968.1, read on the forward strand.
TGTGTGTGAGGGGATGTGTGTGAGGGGATGTGTGTGAGGGGATGTGTGCTAGGGGATGTGTGTGAGGGGATGTGTATGAGGGGATGTGTGTGAGGGGGCGTGTGTGAGGGGATGTGTGTGAGGGGATGTGTGCGAGGGGATGTGTGCTAGGGGATGTGTGCTAGGGGATGTGTGTGAGGGGATGTGTGTGAGGGGATGTGTGCGAGGGGATGTGTGCTAGGGGATGTGTGTGAGGGGATGTGTGTGAGGGGATGTGTGTGAGGGGACGTGACATGTGTTTGCCAGCTACTGGGTGACTCTCCCTCCCTCCAAGGCTGGGGCTCTGCCTGCCTCTCACTGGAGTGTCATACCATACAGAATATCAAATGAGAGATTATGTTAATGTGGGAGTTGATCCATGCTAAATTATGCATAATGGATTGATGTGACACAAAGTCATCAATTAGACGGATATCAACATTAAAAAGTGTGACGCAGCGCAATATTCTATTTTTCTATGAAGAATGAGTCAAATTATTTAGACATTAAAAGTCCTGGGATGTGGTCTGTATGGTGCTGCCTGCCTTCACCTGGTTTAGCCACCCTGTGTCAGAGACAACTTTCTTTGTCTTAAATGTACAGTGCTCACACTGTTCAGCGGAGGTGCGAGCCCATGACTGACATTCTGCATTACCAGAGGTTGTGTGTGGGATGGGTACGGGACACGGACAGAGGCCTGCCTGTCTCATATCACACCTCCAGAGCTGTCTGTAGTGGGATCAGTGGGGCAGGACCCCCAGCCTGCCATCGTGTTAACTGGCTGAGCCTGGAGTCAGGCAGACAGGGGGATTTACTGTGTCAGTGTGGTGTTGTGTGTTAGTTTGTTCCCCCTACTGCATGCAGCAGCTATGCAAGCCCTGTGACTCATGAGCTGACTGGATGATTCCAGCCAAAGTCACATGAATTGATTCCATCAGTTTTTTTAAATGAGGGCCGTAGCACTGAACAGCAGAGTCCTTCCCTAGAAAACAGAAGACAGACGGCAGAACGGCAGACAGAAGAAACTGAGCCCAGCATTTCAGGATGACCTCTGTCTTGATAGCTAGTGGATTGTTCATCAAAGCGTTATGCTGTCCTCCACCCAACGTTGTTGGACTTCTGTTTTCTAGAACCTCATGTTCACCATGGCCATGACGATAATTCTATATCTCAAAGAAATCATGATAAAGGAGACATGTGAGGAAGAAAAACTGAATTGGAATCCTCCCTGACGTTCTCACACACAGACCCAGCAAAAGTAGAGGGGGACGTTTATGAAAATAGTCTTATTAAACCTCTAGTGTTGGTTTGTCAGGCCTGGCCCTCCTAAGGCTCCTTTCCTACACTCTGAAGCATACATGGACACATCTTATTGATTTTCTTTCAAGCCGGATTGCATTGATTTCTGTGAATATGGCAGACAAATCCAGCTGGCTGAGTCTCCACTGGGACGGTGTGGTGCTGGGGAGGGGAGCTCAGACTCAGCCTCACACAGCAGGAAGGCAGGCCTCATTACACCAGACAGGGAACTAACTGCCTGCTGTCCATTACCCTCCCCCCACCATCCTAGTCCTTATCCCCAAATTAAACGGAGAGCTTTTTCATTATTTATCAATACCAGTCACTGGTTGCCGGATCAATCAGTGTGAATGTTTTTTATAGATAATGAGGCCCAGGCCGATGGACTTCTGAAAATTGATCGCCATCTTAACCATTTTGATGTAGGCTTTTCCCTCAGCGGGGCAGTAGTGACAGTGGCTGGGGTAATATGGGACGGGGGCAGGAGGAGGGGTGCGTGGTGCGCCCCAGGTGGGTTCTTTAGCCAACTGAAGTGTGCCTCACTAAGAATAAACAACTGTCTCAGTGCTGAGAGGCCTTATCCTCCTTTGCCATTAATCAACCCCTTAAACAGGACACCTCCTCACACCCGTTCAGCACACAGCACAGAGCAGAGTACCCTGAGACCAGCAACACCACTCACTACTACTACAGAGGACACTTCCTAGGACAGACCCATACCTCTCTCTCTCTGTGCTTCCTCTATCCTGTCCCAAGGTTTAGCTAAACTAGATTCATTGTGCTCCTGTAGCTGCTGAATGGTACCTAAGCAACCCAAATGTTCTCTCTCCTTGCCTCCATATTTCTATCAGAGGGCGTCATGTCAAGCTGCGTGAGGAGCTATTCCATCTGGAATTATTAGCCGGAGACACACAACGCAATCTAATTCCATACCACAATATTCAATCACCATGAATCCAATGTTGCAGGTGCAGTAAAGAAGACATGGGATGGAGGTTTTTCAAATGAATTAATGCTCTGAGATGCATTTCTGTATCTGATTTAATACATTAATGAAATATCATATGTGCTCCACTTACATATTCATCCATCCAAGAGCTGTGAGTAAACAATCCAGGGTTGAATTCAGAAGATTGTTTATGTGTGGGAGACATGCCAACATAAAGGGGCAATATAATGAGATTTTACTTCATCTTTTTATCCTGGGTAGGGGTGGGATTAGATTATAGGGGGACTTATTTGTATGAGGTATTGAGCACCTCAAAATAAATTCTCACCTATTCAATTTGAAATCAGACCTAGGTGCTGTGGATAATCCTTTTTAACACAGTATGAACTGAAGGTCCAAGCCCACACATTTGAAATAAATATATTATTCCCCCAAAACAATTGATATATACACTGCCATTCCAGTGCATATTTTTTGTGAAGATATTTACCTCAGAACGTGCTTGATTATTTTCCAAGAGCATAAACAGTTCCATCCATATTCATTAGGGATTTGAAGCCGGCTCCCAATCATCATGTCACACAAAGTCTTAGCCAAAGCGTCTTTCCCAACAGCACATTGTTTAGCTGGATCAGGATTCCTGATTTTGTTTTGAATTCTTCTCCCTTTCAGATGTCAGTCCCAATCAAAGTAGAGTCTCCTGATGGTTGTGGTTACATGGTGGCTCCACATTCAGGAATCATTTGAAAGCTTATTTCTGATGGAAACATTGAGACTTAAGCCTGGCAGAAGGACATGGTTTAGTGTGAAGATGAGAGGTGGGCGGTGGTGGCGATGGCAGTAACGGTGATGGCTGTGGTGTTGGTGGTGATGGCTGTGGTGTTGGTGTTGGTGGTGATGGTAGTGATGGCTGTGGTGTTGGTGATGGTGATGGTGGTGGTGGTGGTGGTGGTGGCTGTGGTGTTGGTGGTGGTGGTGATGGCAGTGATGGCTGTGGTGTTGGTGATGGTGATGGTGGTGTTGGTGGTGGTGGTGGTGTTGTTGTTGTTGGTGGTGGTGGTGTTGGTGGTGGTGGTAGTGTTGTTTGTGGTGGTGGTGGTGGTGATAGCTGTGGTGTTGGTGTTGTTGGTGATGGTGGTGTTGCTGTTGCTGTTGGTGGTGGTGGTGGTGGTGTTGGTGGTGGTGTTGGTGGTGGTGGTGGTGGTGATGGCTGTGGTGGTGATGGCTGTGGTGGTGGTGGTGGTGGTGGTGTTGGTTGTGGTGGTGGTGATGGCTGTGGTGGTGGTGGTGGTGTTGGTGGTGGTGTTGGTGATGGTGGTGTTGCTGTTGGTGGTGTTGGTGGTGGTGGTGGTGATGGCTGTGGTGGTGGTGGTGGTGGCGGATGGCGAGAAGTACTAATATGAGAAGTGATAGAGCTGGGAGGAGGAGGAGGAGGAGGGAGGGTGATGTAACACCCACATGAACCCATGGTAGATGTAAGCTAGTGAAACCCTCTCCCCCTTTCATGATAGTGTGTGGGTGGGCCTGGATCCGGTCCAGGGTTTCATAAGCTTGCTCTGCCGTGAGTGTCGGTCAATTGGTGCTATGCAGAATCAATCTCACACAGGACCTAATGACAACAGATCAACCTGTATGTTATAACCCCTTAGTCTATAGAATCCACTGCTTAACTTTGTACTAACTTTTACCAAAGCAATGTACACACATGTTTGGGTTCAACTCTTCTTCTTTTACCTTCCTATACCTTTAGCTTCCATGCCAGACCTTTGTACATTATGCAGTGTGTTGAATTTTTTAAAAGAACAGCACAACTCCTATTATTTGTCCAGAAAGAAAAGACCTGTAAACACAGGAGGGAGGATGTTGTCCAGGGGTTTAAACATCACAGCACCTTACCTCATTAATTCTTCATCCACAACATGCAGGCCTAAAGGTAATTACAGGTCCTCCCCAAACAATGCTTCCTGCTTCTCTCTCTCTCTCTCTCTCTCTCTCTCTCTCTCTCTCTCTCTCTCACTCTCTCTCTCTTGTTCTCTCTCCCTAATGTGTCTCTATACCTTCTCCCTCTGTTGCGCCTGCCATGTAGCTCAGTGTAATTTCAGCACACGTCTGTTGATTAATCACTGGACACGTGGGGTTACGTGACTGGCCAGTAACTGTAGGATCAAAGCTAGCTCATGGTCCCTTGTCAATAAACCTACACAGTGCTGAGGCTAGTAGAAACCTAGTCTGTGTACTAAGTGCTGTGGCTAGTAGAAACTGGGTCTGTGTACACAGTGCTGATGCTAGTAGAAACCTGGTCTGTGTACACAGTGCCAAGGCTAGTAGAAACCTGGTCTGTGTACACAGTGCCAAGGCTAGTAGAAACCTGGTCTGTGTACACAGTGCTGATGCTAGTAGAAACCTGAACTGTGTACACAGTGCTGAGGCTAGTAGTAAACCTGGTCTGTGTACACAGTGCTGAGGCTCATAGAAACCTGGTCTGTGTACACAGTGCTGAGGTTAGTAGAAACCTAGTCTGTGTACACATTGCTGAGGCTAGTAGAAACCGGGTCTGTGTACACAGTGCTGATGCTAGTAGAAACCTAATTTGTGTACACAGTGCTGAGGCTAGTAGAAACCTGGTCTGTGTACACAGTGCTGAGGTTATTAGAAACCTGGTCTGTGTACACAGTACTGACGCTAGTAGAAACCTGGTATGTGTACACAGTGCTGAGGCTAGTAGAAACCTGGTCTGTGTACACAGTGCTGAGGCTAGTAGAAATCTAGTCTGTGTACACAGTGCTGAGGCTAGTAGAAACCGGGTCTGTGTACACAGTGCTGATGCTAGTAGAAACCTAATTTGTGTACACAGTGCTGAGGCTAGTAGAAACCTGATCTGTGTACACAGTGCTGATGCTAGTAGAAACCTGGTCTGTCTACACAGTATTGAGGCAAGTAGAAACCTGGTCTGTGTACACAGTGCTGAGGCTAGTAGAAACCTGGTCTGTGTACACACTGCTGATGCTAGTAGAAACCTGGTCTGTATACACAGTGCTGAGGCTAGTAGAAACCTGGTCTGTGTACACAGTGCTGAGGCTAGTAGAAATCTAGTCTGTGTACACAGTGCTGAGGTTAGTAGAAACCTAGTCTGTGTACACAGTGCTGAGGCTAGTAGAAACCAGGTCTGTGTACACAGTGCTGATGCTAGTAGAAACCTGGTCTGCCTACACAGTGCTGAGGCTAATAGAAACCTGGTCTGTGTACACAGTGCTGATGCTAGTAGAAACCTGGGCTGTGTACACAGTGCTGAGGCTAGTAGTAAACCTGGTCTGTGTACACAGTGCTGATGCTATTAGAAACCTGGTCTGTGCACACAATGCTGAGGCTAGTAGAAACCTGGTCTGTGTACACAGTGCTGAGGCTATTAGAAACCTGGTCTGTGCACACAATGCTGAGGCTAGTAGAAACCTGGTCTGTGTACACAGTGCTGAGGTTATTAGAAACCTTTTCTGTGTACACAGTACTGACGCTAGTAGAAACCTGGTATGTGTACACAGTGCTGAGGCTAGTAGAAACCTGGTCTAAGTACACAGTGCTGAGGCTAGTAGAAACCTGGTCTGTGTACACAGTGCTGAGGCCAGTAGAAACGGCAGAGAGGGACAGACAGGAAAACGCGGAGACAGGGAGAGATGGAGAGAGATGTAGGGAGAGAGAAGGAGGAAGAGAGGAAGGTCAGGGCGTCAGATAGGACACTACAGCTGCTATCCTCTAGGGCCTTCTTCTGACACCTTGTTCCATCTCACAGTGTGAAGTGGCCAACAACAGAAAAAGTTACTGGGGTTGTAATAGGTGACCTTTCTGTGAAGCGGAACACGTGCATTTTATACCAGAGCATAAATAGCTGAGCTACATAACAATTAAGGTAACCTTTCTGTTTGAATAAGAGGCCATTTCTCAGAGAACTGAAATTACATGAATGATAAATTATTTTTGTTCTACAGTGGAGGGATGGAGAGAAATGGAATAGGGAAGAAGAGGGGGAGGGAGAGAAGGAAAGGCTGGTCTCACTTGTAAATCCCAGTTATAATACCTCGTTAAAAAGATTTGGGAACGCGAAACAGAAGCAGACAAGCTCTCTCTTTTCTTAAAGGTAGACAGGTCTCAGTGGAATTCATTAATGTGAGTCCCGGTGGTGGTCTTACTCCTACAGTACAATCGCCTGGGTTAGCACCGATCCTGAAATTAAATCTAATTGGACAATTACTCAAACTCAGAAACCTCCTGCATTAAGGCAACGAGGCCCCTAATAAACACCTTGTCATCTCAATAAAAACAAGGAAGTCATTTACCTGACCCAAGAGGCACAATTTTTAAATGTATTTTCAAAATAATTGCATGTGCTGTGAATGAGAATATTAAAAAGGTAGCTACAGTAGCTTTGCAGGGAAGAGTAATGCAGGTCTAGCTACCTCAGGCCTCACACTGCAGCCTCCTCTCTCTCTGGGGGGAGAGCTCATTTGTTCCACAGATAAGAGCGTTGCACACGCAGTACTGTAATATTATTGCTGTCATGTCATAATGAAATACTTTTGTCTGCCTTTCAACCCCCCCACCCACTATTCCCTCTGCCCCTGCCTACCCAACACATTGGACAGAACCTATTCCCTCTGCCCCTGCTTACCCAACACATTGGACAGAACCTATTCCCTCTGCCCCTGCCTACCCAACACATTGGACAGAACCTGTTCCCTCTCCCCCTGCCTACCCAACACATTGGACAGAACCTATTCCCTCTGCCCCTGCCTACCCAACACATTGGACAGAACCTATTCCCTCTGCCCCTGCCTACCCAACACATTGGACAGAACCTATTCCCTCTGCCCCTGCCTACCCAACACATTGGACAGAACCTATTCCCTCTGCCCCTGCCTACCCAACACATTGGACAGAACCTATTCCCTCTGCCCCTGCCTACCCAACACATTGGACAGAACCTATTCCCTCTGCCCCTGCCTACCCAACACATTGGACAGAACCTATTCCCTCTGCCCCTGCCTACCCAACACATTGGACATAACCTATTCCCTCTGCCCCTGCCTACCCCACACATTGGACAGAACCCATTCCCTCTGCCCCTGCCTACCCAACACATTGGACAGAACCTATTCCCTCTGCCCCTGCCTACCCAACACATTGGACAGAACCTATTCCCTCTGCCCCTGCCTACCCAACACATTGGACAGAACCTATTCCCTCTGCCCCTGCCTACCCAACACATTGGACAGAACCTATTCCCTCTGCCCCTGCCTACCCAACACATTGGACATAACCTATTCCCTCTGCCCCTGCCTACCCCACACATTGGACAGAACCCATTCCCTCTGCCCCTGCCTACCCAACACATTGGACAGAACCTATTCCCTCTGCCCCTGCCTACCCCACACATTGGACAGAACCCATTCCCTCTGCCCCTGCCTACCCAACACATTGGACAGAACCTATTCCCTCTGCCCCTGCCTACCCAACACATTGGACAGAACCTATTCCCTCTGCCCCTGCTTACCCAACACATTGGACATAACCTATTCCCTCTGCCCCTGCCTACCCAACACATTGGACAGAACCTATTCCCTCTGCCCCTGCCTACCCAACACATTGGACAGAACCTATTTCCTCCTCATGTATGAAGCATTAATTAAACATTGCCAGTGGAAAGTATATATTTTGTTCATTTTCCCCCACAGCGGCTGCAGCAGCAACATTGTGTCCATTAGACTGGATAGCAATTGTGTAATATAGAGTTTGTTTCGTGGTTCTCTAGCTGATTATCACCTCTCTATGACTGTCAGACTTTAGAGGTAATCAGATCATCTTCTACATACAACGAAGTCTCCTCCACATCAGGGGGGTCCTTGACACAGACAGGAAAGAGGATCAGAGCGCTATGACCCTCTGTCACTGTTCCAGTCATGAACCCTTCACCCACTTTCCACCCACCCTTCACTCAGCCTCCACCCACCCTACACCTAGCCTCCACTCACCCTTCATCCAGCCTCCTCCAGCCTCCACCCACCCTACACCTAGCCTCCTCCAGCCTCCACCCACCCTCCACCCAGTCTCCACCCACCCAGCCTCCTCCACCCACCCACCCTCCACCCTTCACCCAGTCTCCACCCAGACTCCACCCACCCTCCACCCTGCCTTCACACACCCTCCACCCACCCTTCAGCCAGCCTCCACCCACCCTACACCTAGCCTCCACTCACCCTTCACTCAGCCTCCACCCACCCTACACCTAGCCTCCACTCACCCTTCACTCAGCCTCCACCCACCCTACACCTAGCCTCCACTCACCCTTCATCCAGCCTCCTCCAGCCTCCACCCACCCTCCACCCAGCCTTCACCCACCCTTCACCCACCCTCCACCCAGTCTCCACCCACCCAGCCTCCTCCACCCACCCACCCTCCACCCTTCACCCAGTCTCCACCCAGTCTCCACCCACCCTCCACCCTGCCTTCACACACCCTCCACCCACCCAGCCTCCTCCACCCACCCTCCACCCAGCCTTCCCACACCCTCCACCCACCCAGCCTCCTCAACCCACCCTCCACCCTGCCTTCACACACCCTCCACCCACCCTTCACCCAGTCTCCACCCATAAGGGGCAGCAGGTAGCCTAGTGGTTAAAGCGTTGGGCCAGTAACTGGAAGGTTGCTGGATCGAATCCCCGTAGCTGACAAGGTAAAAATATGCCGTTCTGCCCTTGAGCAAGGCAGTTAACCCACTGCTCCCTTGGCACCGAAGACGTGGATGTCGATTAAGGCAGCCCCCCGCACCTCTCTAATTCAGAGGGGTTGGGTTAAATGCAGAAGACACATTTCAGTTGAATACATTCAGTTGGACAACTGACTAGGTATCCCCTTCCAGCCTATTCCAGCTTCCTTCCTCCAGCCTCCTCCAGCCTCCTCCAGCCACTAGCTCTTTAAGTCATTCTCTCTTCAGGATGCTGAACTATCATCTCCCCTCTCTGTGCCCTCCACCTCTGCCTCTCTGACGAGCCACATACCAGGGTTTTCACATCTCTCCCCCATGACGGACCAACAGAAGGATGAATAAATAATCATGTTTGACCTCGCACGTCCAGGGACAGCAGTCTAACACCTTCACTGACAAGAGTTCACCCAAATGCCACTCCCCTGCCATAGACCAGAGACCAGAGAGAGGAAAAAAACCTAGAGCGATGAGAAAAGTGTAGCCCGGGAGAGCTGGACGGTGACAAATGGTGTGGAAAAAACAACAGAGGCAGCCGTCTGAAGGGAAGACATGAGTAAAACTCACAAATAATTAACTGGGTAAATATTGGAGAGCCCACTGACTAATTACCTCACACGTCTCACTGCGCTCTCATTATTGTTCCTGTCGGAGTTAACCCCTTCCCTCCTGCCGGCGCCCGCCACCCACAGCCCCCTGAGCCAGCTTCTTACACCCCCACTCCTATATACATGCTTGTGAGTAGAGACAGGTACTTTAGGTATGATTATCGTATGGGTATCAAGGATTATCATACAGTTACACTGACAATGGGAGAGGCTTAAAGTTATCAGGCAAGGCATATGTTTAAAAAAAATATTCTGTCCAGTTGATCTAGTAAATGATTTGTTTTTCAGATGGACAGTTGTCAGTCAAGTTTTTGTCAGCATGTTGAACCAAGCGATACACCCAGGCACTCCTCTGCTCGTCTCCCCTATCTGAAGACTGTTCCACCTGGCTAGGGGAGGTGTTGCTGGGCTGGCTATCACTGGCCGCTCTGCTTCTCTCCTCAGGTAGAGTGGAGGATCTGCTCACACAAGGACGTTTCTCCAGTCATCTCCAGGACGACGGCTAATGACAGCAGCTGTGAGGCAGGCATGCACCACTTCCAAGCTGATTTAAGTTTAACGAGCCACTCCAGGTTGCTATTGATTCAAATCTATATTTGACAGGATACTCTCTGAGCATGTATTAAATGGATAAGAACTCCTCTCATACCTTCTGAGAGCATCACCAAATGGAGGGGAGAGGCCATTTAGCGAGAAAAGGGTGTTTCATTTGTTGAGTGATTTGAGTTATGCTTCAGTCAATGAGGAATGTGTGTATCCGTAGGAGACGCCATGTTTTCACTCCACACCCTCTCCTTCTCTACATGCACACTGATGAGGAGAAAACACACAAGCAAAACAAACATGCTTTATCATTATTTCCCTGCTGTAAACAGGCTGGCAGTATGCACTGAGTGGATTCACAGCTGCTTTTTATTTTAATTATCCCGCGCTATCAAAGTGAATGATGAGATTTATAATGAACTCTACATTTCCAATTTGCATGTTCCCCTGTAATTGCTTGGTACAGGCAGGTCTGGGGAAAAAATAACATCTTCCAACACCCGGAATTGGCATATTGCCACCCCATTTCCCATATTTTCACAAAAGCAACAATGTTATTTCATTATCAGACGAGCTTGTAAACATTATGTTTTGGGGAGAAAGCTGAGAAAAGGCAGAAAGAGAGGGAGAAAGACAGCTGTTAATATAGAACTCCAACCACCATAACATAAAGAACAGGATCTGTTATGGTGTAGTACGATTTCTCCAAATATCCTGTGTTTTTGGAGTACAGGGCCTTACTTTGAGCTGTTTCTATTCTACTATAGTATACTATTTCAGGCTGTAAAGGAACCACGGATGAAGCCTGCTCAGGGAATAACAGGCTTCTCTTTTCTATTGAGTCAACATCAAGGTAAAATGTGCACTAATATGAAAACACTGGTTTTATCTGGCCTCTTGCTTGAGCTGTGGATTTTTCTCACTTTGCAGTATGCTTCTCAGGACAAAATAGTCTTGTCACTGTTAGAGCCACAATGTGTTTCTCATACCAGCTGATAGTGTGGTTCAGTTTTATTGTACATGTTGGTAAAATGTTGGTACAGTGTGAACAGTGTGTGAATTATACCCAGAGTACACAAGAGCAACCCTTTCATCACACCCTCACCCTGCATCTTTATATATGACATTATATAGGACCTAAACTAAACCTCTCAAACCAGGAGAGAAAGAGAAAGATAGAGACAGCGAATGCATACACACCCTTTCCTTTAATCATCTTTAAAACCGTTATTGCTTAATGGCAGGGCTGTGGGAAGTAAAATGAAACATTCCTTCTTGATTATATATGTTTTTTAAAGTGAGTGTAACAAATGTTTTCATAATCCTCGATGTGTTCAAGTCTGTTTTCCCCACCAACCAGCTGACAGCCTCCTAATGCTGCCACATTAAAGGGCTTTTCCAGTGCATGTGATGCAGCTTTAACTAGGTCCTGGGGGCATTGTTAGTTATCATTGCCTACTGCTGGAGTGAGCCACGGCCCCTGTGAAAGCAATTTTAGCTTTCCTCCCAATCAGCGGCGCAACATGAGAGACGGTCAAGGAGAACAAACGGTCCTGCTCACCACTTCCCACCGCCGATCTTATCTGCGCCTCCTCCCGTCCCGAAAGGGCCAGTTGACGCAACAACCTCCTCCTCCCCCAAAAGACATGGGATGCTTAGCCCCAGGAGCCCCAAAACACGCAGATATCTGCAAATTTGACTCACAGAGACAAAAAACACCCTCTGAAGGCATCAGACATGAACATATATTCTGCAGAACGTGTGTGGGGATTTACATGTGTACGTGTGTATGTATGTGAGACAGACCAAGGCCATGACTGAGTGAGTTCTAAACCCATGTCAAAACAAGTCATTTCTGTGCTCCTCTGAAGTGAATCGACATGTGGAGGAATCAATTATTCTTCAAAAGTGAGTGTGAGGATAGGCCCTCATGCGTTTTAGCCACCTCATAGAGCAGACAGGCAGGCGTTGCTGGGTAGAATGCTGGCCTTGAAAATAGTTGATCCTGTCTCAGATATACATGACTGTAACGCCCTGGTCATAGAGAGGGGTTTTTGTTCTTTATTTTGGTTAGGCCAGGGTGTTACATTGGGTGGGCGTTCTATGTTCATTTTTCTATGTTTTTGTATTTCTTTGTTTTGGGCCGTGTGTGGCTCCCAATCAGGCACAGCTGTAGTTCGTTGTTGCTGATTGGGAGTCACACATAAGGAGCCTGTTTTTCCTTTGGGTTTTGTGGGGGATTGTTTCTGTTTAGAGTTTCCTAACAGGACTGTTTTTCTGTCGTGTTTTGTTCATTTTTGTAGTGTTCGCTTTGTTCTAATTAAATTTCAAGATGAACACTAACTCCGCTGCACCTTGGTCTACTCTCTCTTCCGACAGCCGTTACAATGACAAGGACTCTATTCTGTTCTATTTATTCACTTGCCGTATATATGAGGAATCTATTTACCATTAATGAAGTTATTTTAGGTATGATTAATGCTCGGCATACTGTATATTGTTAACTTTAGTATTACATGTAACCAGTACATACACTGAGTATACTAAACATTAGGAACACCTTCCTAATATTGAGCTGCACCCCCCCTAAAAAAAAACTCAATTCGTTGGGGCATGGAATCTACAGGGTGTTGAAAGCATTCCACAGGGATGCTGGCCCATATTGTCTGAATGTTCTTTGTGTGGTGGACCATTCTTGATACATGAGGGAAACTGTTGAGCGTGAAAAACCTAGCCCATTCACCCTCTGAATGGCACACATACACAATCCATGTCTCAGTTGTCTCAAGGCTTAAACATCCTTCTTTAACCTGTCTCCTCCCCTTCATCTACAATGACTGAAGTGGATTTAATAAGTGACATCAATAAGGGATCATAGCTTTCACCTGGATTCACCTGGTCAGTCTATGTCATGGAAAGAGCAGGTGTTCTTAATGTTTTGTATACTCAGTGAAGAGTAGTTAGTGTATCAGTAATGTTTTGATCATGGTATATATCAAGCACTGTAACAAAGGCAGTACGGTTATAATGAGGAAACTTCTAAAATGTCCATTCCTCCTTCTGACTTCCTCCCTAGGCCCTTCCTCTGTATCTCTCTCACTCCCTCTCTCTATCTCTCTCACTCCCTCTCTCTATCTCTCTCTGTGTTGTTTCTAGAAGCCCTGTGATTTATCTGGTGTCAGATGTCAGATAGTCCAGGTACAAGGAGATACAAAGTGCTGTCAGAGCTGGCTGAGTCATGGAGCTGTGGGGGTATTATTATGAGGGGGTGCAGCCTAAAGCCTGCTTACTTATTAGGGAGTACACTTAGCATCTCTCATAAACTAACTCAACTTCTTCTAAGCTGGGGAAAATGTGCAGCAAAGACTGTATCAAGCTTGGACTGCACCAGGCTTCGTTTCTTTCTCCCAGGGTGTGTTGAGGGTGAGAGGATCATGGTGTCCGTTTTATTACAGTGGGATCTCACCAAAATGCTTATTGTATGACGCACTGAACACAAATTATACATTTTGACATTTTGCAGTCTTCTCAGAGATGTGCCATTTTGGGCCATGTGGCATTTTTATTTACAGTGTTTATTAACTTCTCAAATGGTTTGAAGGCTTTCCTGTTGCCATTATCTGTGTCACAGAGAGAGGTGCCCAGTGTAGCGCGTATTTACTGGCTCACCATTTTACTGGCTCACCATTTTACTGGCTCACCATTTTACTGGCTCACCATTTTACTGGCTCACCATTTTACTGGCTCACCATTTTACTGGCTCACCATTTTACTGGCTCACCTCATTTTACTGGCTCACCTCATTTTACTGGCTCACCATTTTACTGGCTCACCATTTTACTGGCTCACCTCACTGTAAAGTTTTATCTTGGGGAACCAATTAAAGGTAATGTAATAATTGGTGACTTCAGTGTGATTGGCTGTTTATGTTTCTGATTTTATGCATCTGAAAATAAGCTTGCCTTGTCACTGCGGGTCACGACTGAGTTGGTTTGTGGCTGATGATTAAGATAAAACACATTGTGGTGTATTGAGGTGAGTGACCTGCCGCTCTGTGCAGATAAGACTCCAATTAATCCGGACTGAATTGCAGTAATGTTAAATTAAGATAATTACTAAATCACTAGCTTTGAAACATGTTTTGTTACTCAGTGTTATTGCTGAGAGGAATAAGAAATTAAATGTATTATATCACATCCTTTTCATATGGATTACAACTGCTTGAAATAACTGCAAGTCAATTTCATCAGCCCTGCAATTTGAGAAGCCACTGACAGGCTCTGCATGATTCAAATTGAACTCGCTCTCATCATTTAATAACGCCCCATACTCCTCACCCCCAACAGACACACATACACACAGACACACAGACACACACACACACACACACACACACACACACACACACACACACACACACACACACACACACACACACACACACACACACACACACACACACATAAAAAAAACACAGTCTCACACACACACACACACAGAGGCACACATATACACAGTCACACACACAGGCACAAACAGTCACACACACAGGCACACAACACACACACACACACACAACAGCCACACATACATACTGTTTTGATGAGGATGAGGCCTTTTAATTTATTCCAGGAAATAGCCAAACAATCAGATAGTTGATGATGATCCAGCACCAGATTATACATGTGTACACCTCCCCTTCTCTCAAAGAGGCTTAGGGCTTGCAGAGAGATTCAAGGGAACATTGCAGCAACTTTTTGACAGACGTCTTCAATAAACAGGGCCTTTCGAGGGAATCATGTTTTATTTACTGCATTTGAGGTTGAGGGTTTAAAAACATTAAATTGTGGACAGGCAATCAGAGGCATGTGATGAGAGATTTCACGGCCGGTTATCTCCTGGTCCTCACCGCTGGTTCTGTGTGTGCCGGGAGATTGGGGAGAAGTGTCCATGCCAAGCGCCCAGGGCTGGAGGCAGCAGACAGAGCTAGCTCCTTTAAAGCTATGCTGGCTCAGGGCCCCCTATCGGAGCCAGAGCACTGCTCTGTATGCATTCATTATGGCATCCATTAGAGTAAACATCTCAACCTCCCCCTACACCAGCCCCCTTGCTTTTAAGTGCCATACAACAAGACAGCATCCAAGCCACAAAATGAGAACCGTGCCCACACTTCATCTTATTTATTTATTCATTTATGTATTTAGACATTTTCATCCAGAGCGTTTCCTCCTGTTTTTACGTAAAGAGCTTTTGCATGTTTCCAGACCCGCTTCTCTCTGTCTGTCTCCTGATGGCTGCCTGATGCTGGAGTGCCAACAAACAGTGGATGGAAGGAGGCCTAATTGCTGATCTTTACTCCTCTTAATTCTGTGCAGGGCCGAGGTTATATAGGCCATCTTTATAGCCCAGGTTCAAGATAATTGAGAATGTATAAAATATGATTTGATTCCCCCAAAGAAAAGTCTAGCACTGTAGCTCAATTAACTTCCTTTCATTTCTAGTTCAGGGAAATAATAGGTCACAAGGGATATTTGTCTTTCTGATACACTGCCTGAAGTAGCCCGGATATGAATTGAAATCAAAGGTAGGAATTATCGCTGTTTTGATCTGGAGTGAAGGGTCCTCGTGGTAACGACATAGCCCCTACTTGTATCTGTGTCTGGCTTCAAGAGAATCCCGACGTTGTCTTGGTCTTACTCAGGAATATGAATGGTGTATCTGAATAAGGCTTCAGAGATAAAGGCCAGGAAGAATGTATTTAGAAAAGCTATAGCCACAGATGGAGAGCCAATGTAGATAATCATTTCATCAGATCTGTTTGATTCTATCCATGGCCTTAATCAAATGTGGAAACCTCGCTAGAGTCAGCTTGTATTCAAATGAATAGTGTAGGTGTCATCATTTAAACTCCAAAAAGCGATGGAGGAAGAGAGCATCTTTGATCTAATGGAGGCTTTGCTTCAGTACTTCGAGTCGTTTACTTAATTACCAAATTATACTTAGTTATAGAGGGGTTAAGGGTCATGTGATGGCTCTGCATTAGCATCAAGGCAGAAATTTGCCCCTCAGGCCCTTGCTGCTGTTACTACTGCTTGGCTATTAGTGAAGGATCTCAGCTTTAAATCCCTCAAATGTAAATATCTAAGTGACCTAATCTGCGACTCAGATACTGGCCTGAGGGAAAGGAAGATAGTCTCTCTCTCTCTCTCTCTCTCTCTCTCTCTCTCTCTCTCTCGCTCGCTCGCCCTCTCCTCTCTCACTCTTTCACGTTGTGATAGTCACTCTAACCCTCACTCCTCTCTCTCTCATTTGCCCTCTGTGTCTCTCTGTCTCATGTTGGCCCTACCCTGTCTGTCTGTACTGCATGTAGAGTTGTTGACTGCTGGTCTGCCTTCATGTCTGTGAGTGTGATCTGGCTCCATTAAAGGGCCCACACAGCCGGGGCCACCACGCCCGTCCCTCTGTCTGTCAGCCAGACGGCCACCATCACAGGAACACGTGGTATTAACAAGCGTACAGCCAGGCATGTATACATGGGGCTGGAATCTGGACGCAGGCAGCCCGGCCCTAGGCAGCGTGCCACAAGACACTGAAGGCGGAACAAGGGAACACGACAGGATCATGACACTTGCTTTTGTGTATCATATCATTTTACCAATCATCTGCATTTCATTTATCTGGGCTATGCTGCGTGTACTCAAAGTGGCAGGCCTGCTGGCCTAGTTAGGGTGGGAGAGGAGATGGAGATGGAGAGGGGGTAGCTGGGTAAAAATAGGGCTGATGAAATCCTCCTGTCCACAGCCCACTGACAGCGCTGGCACTCCAAATGAAACGCGTCACACATGAAACACAATAAGGCAATGTTATTGCATTCCATCCAACAAAGGGGGAAATAAATGCAAGTTGATTTCTGACAATGTCCTTTGTTGCTGTTCCTGTTGTTGTTTTGTTATGTATTTTATTAATTTTTTCTTACAAAAATCCAGATATTGTTGTTGGAAGCTGAGCTCCAGCAGAGAAGGGAGACTTTCTGTTCCAGGGTTACTTCTCTGATGTTGATGTTTCTGTGTTTGAATTTCAAACGTAAATTAAAACCATCCTAAATTCATCTCTCCTTAATAATCTGGTAAACAAGTGTGATATGCCCCTGAAAGGGAACTCAGAGTTGTCCGACAGACCTGGCCTGGCAGTGAAAACTTCCATTGTTGTTCAGTCTGTTGTAATCGTTTATCTGTTGTTTAGAAGTTAATGCAACTCAAACTCCTGCTGTTTAGAATGTGGGCTCGTGCAGTATTTAAACTGAATGTAATAATGGATATTGAATGGAATATATCCTACAACCTTGAATTATTGATGGATTCACTGAGTCCCACAGCCCTATTGACATGTTAAATGCACTTCGTTGTATATGCGATACTTTTGTTGTCAGAATATTTACCATCAACCTGTCTGTATTTATTCCTTTTATTCCCTTTTTATAAGAACTTATTTGACATGCTTTGGCCCAAAAAATATGTATACTTAAATCATCCCATGGAGCTGAAAACACTAAAGGGGGAGAGAGTATAGAGAGACACAGAGTGACGTTTGTTGGAAATTAAGGGGCATTTGGTCATTTAATGCTTGGATGCAGAAGAGCTATGTTCTTCCTCTGCAAATGTACAAGTAAAGTACCTAATAATGCCAGGCAATTAGAAGTGACTGCTGCTAGAAAACAGGGGCTGGAGTGATTGCATATGTGGATTAGGTTGCATTAGCCAACCAGCGGAGAGGAGAGAGGTCGACACTGAAAGGTGGTGTTATACGAGTACCAAGGACAATGCCTTAAATGCCACACTTCAGCAGCGAGAAGGGATTTGCTTCTAATTAATTTCCAAAGATTTTCATCCCCCCCATTCGGAAGGCCAGCCTGGTAGGAACAGAACGGAGGAGCTTCTCTCCTGCAGCGACAGCCCTGAGCAAATGTTCGACATCATTAAAAACATCAAGTGCCTTTCACTCCCCTCACTGCTGCTATCTGGATCTGCTGTTCATGTCGCTGATAAAACACTGTGAACATGGTGCACCATCACAGCTCTTTCTGCAGGCTCCAAACAGTCCTGTGCCTGCACTAGGGTACCTGTAGACCCAGCATCATTTCATGTGCCAGACAGACATGAAGAAGGAAACAGTTGCATTATTTGAATGTTTTTCAAGGCTTGTTAATCAATTTAATCTCTCAGGGTTGATTACATTTAGCCATCAATTGATTCATCTATCAATTAATCTACTGGTTTGTCTATAGACTTTCTAATGGAAGTTTTCAAGGCCAAGAACTTCAGGCAATTTCCTCATTTTGAAAGGATATCTTAAATGTATTTTACTGCCTCTCTCTTCTGAGTTTCATGGGCACGCACACACACACACACACACACACACACACACACACACACACACACACACACACACACACACACACACACACACACACACACACACACACACACACACACACGTGCATGCACGCCCACACATGCATCCCTAGCTCAGGGCAGTTTATCTGAGTGGTGCCATCTGATGGGAGGATTTAGAGTTGAGAAGGGCTGTGGTTCTGGATGACAGATTTTAATTACAGAAACATGGGCTAGTGACACAAGAATTGCCAGGTTGAGCGGAGCGGCAGCCAATGACGAGCCTGATAACCAGATGACGAGCGCAGGGCAGATAATTAGCTATAAAAGGGCAGTTCTTGCTCATGTGCCACGTCAGCTGGAGGAATGCCAAGCAATACGGCCATCACTGGCTAAGGACAGTCCTGAGAGCTACATCCTCACCATTGACTGCAGGTCCACACCATTGACTGTAGGTCCACACCATTGACTGTAGGTCCACACCATTGACTGCAGGTCCACATCATTGACTGTAGGTCCACACCATTGACTGTAGGTCCACATCATTGACTGTAGGTCCACACCATTGACTGTAGGTCCACATCATTGACTGTAGGTCCACATCATTGACTGTAGGTCCACACCATTGACTGTAGGTCCACATCATTGACTGTAGGTCCACATCATTGACTGTAGGTCCACACCATTGATTGTTGGTCCACACCATTGACTGTAGGTCCATACCATTGACTGTAGGTCCACATCATTGACTGTAGGTCCACATCATTGACTGTAGGTCCACACCATTGACTGTAGGTCCACACCATTGACTGTAGGTCCACACCATTGACTGGCGGTCCACACCATTGACTGTAGGTCCACACCATTGACTGTCGGTCCACACCTTTGACTGTAGGTCCACACTATGAGGCATATCACGCCATGCTGCACGAAGCTGAGAAAAGTAGAACCAAAGTCAAAGTTTGTGCTGTGTATTCAAATCAAAATCAAATCAAATTGTATTAGTCACATGCGCCGAATACAACAGGTGTAGACCTTACAGTGAAATGCTTACTTACGAACCCCTACCCAACAATGCAGTTTAAAAATACATATGAGAAAGAATAAGAATGAAAAGTAACAAGTAAAAAAAGAGCAGCATTAAAATAAAAATAGCTATACACAGGGGGGTACTGGTACAGAGTCAATGTGCGGGGGCACCGGTTAGTTGAGGTAATATGTACATGCAGGTACAGTTATTAAAGTGACTATGCATAGATGATAACAGGGGGGTTGATGACTGATGTGGTGTACTCCTCAATGCCATCGGAGGAATCCCGGAACATATTCCAGTCTGTGCTAGCAAAACAGTCCTGTAGTTTAGCATCTGCTTCATCTGAACACTTTTTTATTGATCGAGTCACTGGTGCTTCCTGCTTTAATTTTTGTATGTAAGCAGGAGTCAGGAGGATAGAAATATGGTCAGATTTGCCAAACGGAGGGCGAGGGAGAGCTTTGTATGCATCTCTGTGTGTGGAGTGAAGGTGGTCCAGAGTTTTTATCCCTCTGGTTGCACATTTAACATGCTGATAGAAATTTGGTAAGACGGATTTAAGTTTCCCTGCATTAAAGTCCCCGGCTACGAGGAGGCCGCCTCTGGGTGAGCGTTTTCCTGTTTGCTTATGGTGGAATACAGCTCATTCGGTGCGGTCTTAGTACCAGCATCAGTCTGTGGTGGTATGTAGACAGCAACAAAAATAGTGTGGTCTACAGCTTATCATGAGATACTCTACCTCAGGCGAGCAAAACCTTGAGACTTCCTTAGATATCGTGCACCAGCTGTTATTTACATCCCTCCTTGTGGATAATGTCGTCGTTCAGCCACGACTCTGTGAAGCATAAGATATTACAGTTTTAAATGTCCCATTGGTAGTTTAATATTCCGCGTAGGTCATCGATTTTATTTACCAAAGATTGCCCATTTTCTAGCAGAATGGAAGGAAGTGAGGGTTTATTCGATCGCCTACAAATTCTCAGAAGGCAGCCCGCCCTCTGGCCCCTTTTTCTCCACCTTCTCTTCACGCAAATGACGGGCAGGGGCGGAAATCCCGGGGGGGACGGGGGGGACACGACCCCCCCATCCTTGGAAAAATATTATTTGTCCCCCCCAATATATCACTGAAACATAACTATGTTATTTAAATAATATTAATAATACGCAATGAAAGCAATTGTGCTGATTATAGACACTTAATAGCGCGTTTTTAAGTTTCAAAAGATTGCGACCCCCCCACCCTTTGCCTCACAATGTTTTGATCCACTGCCAGTTCCTTAGTTGGCAAGGTAACAGAGGGGTCGTATCTACTGTCTGAAAGGCACTCAATGAACGTAACTGAAGTGAGGTTAACACACACTAGCTGAATATGCAGAGCTAGCGCGCAAATATTAACTATTAAGCTAGCTAGTACCTATTCCATTTATGTGGCCTCGTCAAAGATGGAATCTTTGCTATCGTCAATTTATTCCAAGATCAGCATGCAGATGATGTAAGTTAGTGCTTCAAAGTCCCTGCGATAAGGTTAGCGATAAACTGAAGTCCAAACTGAACAGAACTACACTCTCTTCTACCATTGTCTTAAATATATTTAATGGTCTCGTTGCAAAAGCTAAATTGTCGCAAGGGAACTTTTATTTATTTATTTTATTTCACCTTTATTTAACCCGGGTAGCAAAGATTATAGCAAACACCAGTGAAACTGAATTGGTGCTCGCTAGCTTTGCAAATTCAGCTATTGTTGGAAGCCAGCCAATATGAAACAAACTATTAAAATTACAAAAGGTTGCAGCATATGTTGTGTAAATGGTGAACTCATACAGCTGTCAACTCTTGTCATTTTAATCCATTTCACATTTGCTAGCTACCTTTTAGATCGAAGCCCAAATAGAATGATAAAAGATAAGATGATAGAAGCCCATCTCCTACTGTAAATAACCTACACACTGTGTGTGTGTAGCCAACCAGCCAGCCAGCCAGGTAGAAAAATGGCAGAAAAATAAAAGACGGACATCAGAGTATTTTTCAGTACACCAAAACGCAAAGTAAGAACCCTAGTAGCCTAATATCTCAAAGACTAGTTGATTAAATGTTCATAAGAAAGAAATGAAATTCTAATAGAAATGTTTCACAATGATGTCATTAGGCAGAGCAGGCAACAGATGGCACACAGACAGCAGAGTTGGGGACAGATATGCAGGGACAGACTGGCATAGACAGGGAGTCTCAGGTAAGTTTGTTGAGGCTTTGTTTGGCAACATTATGAAAGGTTCTCCATTTTTTTGACTTGTAAAATAGGAACATAATTGGAAAATGCCATGGATACCCCCACTCTCAACTTAAACTGGTGACTGAACTAAGATTTGTTAAAGGCAATGGTATTGCTGTTGTGATTAGTTGTGTAGTTTTGGGTACCGGTAATTAGGAGTACGGCAAACACCTTGTTTCTTTGGTTCCTCAATATACATTTACCATATTACAATGTAGACTATGTGTTACAGCACTACTTTTGGTGTCCCCCTCAGGAATTGCTCTTGAGAAAATTTAATGTAATTGTCCCCTCCAAAGTTGATATCAGATTTTCGCCCCTGATGACGGGGATCTGGGCCTGTTCACGGGGAAGCAGTATATCGTTCACATCGGGCTCGTCGGACTCGTTAAAGGAAAAAAAGGATTCTGCCAGTCCGTGGTGAGTAATTGCAGTTCTGATGCCCAGAAGTTATTTTCTGTCATAAAAGACGGTAGCAGCAACATTATGTGCAAAATAAGTAAAAAAAATAATTTACAAATAACGCAAAGAAATAAACCAAAAAACTATTGGTTAGGAATACTTAAAATGTTAGCCTTGTTCTCCGGCGCCATCTTGATCAATCACCTCACCACTACACACACCTCATTGGCTAGTATGGAATCCCTGCTGTAATTATTAGTGGATGTAGTTTTAAGGCCATGACCCTTCCTTCTTGTTTATTTACCACTATAAAACTAATCCCAACCTGTTTTTCTGATCTCATATGTGCACATTATTCTTGCTCTATGTGCAGTCAATGTTTTCTTGCAAGTTACCTGTATACTAGAACTCTGCAGGGTTCAATTTAAAGTGTTCTACAACTTTGAATTTAGTTTCCACTGCTCTGCAGGCTTCTTTGCTCCATTGCTCTGTTGGAAGAGAAGTACGCAGCGCTGCTTCTATTGTTAGTGTCGATCATATAGTGCATTCGGAAATTATTCAAACCCCTTGACTTTTTCCACATTTTGTTACGTTACAGCCTTATTCTAATATATATATATTTTTTTAAATCCTCATCAATCTACACACAATACCCCATAATGACAAAGAAAATTCAGGTTTGTAGAAATTAAAAAATATGACAAATATTTACATAAGTATTCAGACTCTTTACTCAGTACTTTGTTGAAGCACCTTTGGCAGAGACTACAGCATTGAGTCTTCTTGGGTATGACTCTACAAGTTTGGTACACCTGTATTTGGGGAGTTTCTCCCATTCCTCTCAAGCTCTGTCAGGTTGGATGGGGAGTGTTGCTGCACAGCTATGTTCATCTCTCCAGAGATGTTCGATAAGGTTCAAGTCCGGACTCTGGCTGGGCGACTCAAGGACATTCAGAGACTTGTCCCAAAGCCACTCCTATGTTGTCTTTTTGTATTTGTAGGAATTAAGGATCCCCATTAGCTACTCTTCCTGGGGTCTAGCAAATTTAAGGCAGTTTATACAATTTTAAAAATACATTCACAGATTTCACAACACACAGTGTGCCCTCAGGCTATACTCCACCACTACCACATAAATACAGTATAAAATCCATGTGTATGTGTGTGTATGTGTGTGTGTGTGTGTGTGTGTGTGTGTGTGTGTGTGTGTGTGTGTATGTGTATGCATGTGTCTGTGCCTACGTTTGTGTTGCTTCACAGTCTCCGCTGTTCCATAAGGTGTTTTTTATTTGTTTTTTAAATCTAATTTTACTGCTTGCATGAGTTACTTGATATGGAATAGAGTAGTACTGTGCCCCTTCCATAGTCTGTTCTGGATTTGGGGACTGTAAAGAGACCTCTTGTGGCATATCTTGTGGGGTATGACATGTATAGTGTTGAGTCATCCACATACATAGACACTATGGCTTTCCTCAAAGCCAGTGGCAGTTCATTAGTAAAGATTGAAAAAAGTAAGTCTTGGCTGTGTGCTTCGGGTTGTTGTCCTGTTGGAAGGAGAACTTTTGCCCCAGTCTGAGGTCCTGAGCGCTCTGGAGGAGGTTTTCTTCAAGGATCTCTTTGTACTTTGCTCCGTTCATCTTTCCCGCAATCCTGACTAGTCTCCCAGTAACTGCAGCAGGGATGGTGCCAGGTTTCCTCCAGACGTGACGGTTGGCATTCAGGCCAAAGTGTTCAATCTTGGTTTCATCAGACCATAAAATCTTGTTTCTCATTGTCTGAGAGTCTCTAGGTGCCTTTTGGCAAACTCCAAGTGGGCTGTCATGTGCCTTTTACTGAGGAGTGACTTCTGCCTGGCAACTCTATCGTAAAGGCCTGATTGGTGGAGTGCTGCAGAGATGGTTGTCCTCCTGGCAGGTTCTCCCATGTCCACAGAGGAACTCTGGAGCTCTTTCAGAGTGACCATCGGGTTTTTGGTCACCTCCCTGACTAAGGCCCTTCTCCCCCAATTGCTCAGTTTGGCTGGGCGGTCAGCTCTAGGTAGAGTCTTGGTGGGTCCAAACTTCTTCCATTTAAGAATGATGGAGGCCACTGTGTTCTTGGGGACCTTCAACGCTGCAGACATTTTTTGGTACCCTTCCCCAGATCTGTGCCTCGACACAATCCTGTCTCGGAGCGCTACGGACAATTCCTTCGACCTCATGGCTTGGATTCTGCTCTGACATGCACTGTCAACTGTGGGACCTTATATAGACAGGTGTGTGCCTTTCCAAATCATGTCCAATCAATTGAATTTACCAAAGGTTGACTCTAATCAAGTTGGAGAAACATCTCAAGGATGATACATGGAAACTGGATCCACCTGAGCTCAATTTTGAGGCTCATAGCAAAGGGTCTGAATACCTATGTAAATAAGGTATTTCTGTTTTTATTTTTTATATTTCTAAAAACATGTTTTGCTTAGTCATTATGGGGTATTGTGTGTAGATTGCAGATGATTTTTATTTATTTAATGTGCTTTAGAATAAGGCTGTAACGTAACAAAATGTGGAAAAAGTCAAGGGGTCTGAGTACTTTCCGAAGGCACTGCATATACTTGTGTGCTCCTAACACGGGGGCCTTGGGATTGTTCAGTCCTGGACAGAAGCTGCAGTAAGCAGCAGCACACAGGAGCCAGTGGCAGAGAGAGGCCCTCCTGTCTGCTACAGAGCATGGACTGGATCCCTGAGCCGGCTCTTTCTCCTTATTCTCCAGTTGCAGCCTGCTGGTCTGTAGATACATTGGCGTCTAGACGACTGGCTGGGAGTAGTGCAGTGTGAACGGTAACACCCAGGACAAATTACACGGCAGGAGAAGAGGTGCCTCTCCACCACTGAGCCATGGTGGCATCACAGGGGCAGAAAATGACAATTCCCTGAAAAGGTCATTCAAGACGCCTGCGCTGCGATACGAGTTTACAGCCAATCTGACAATCTTAATTCAAATCATGACATTCCCCAAAAAGTAGAAGGTTTTCATCTTCCCATGTCAGAACAGTGAACTGACCTTTAGCATTTCAGAACTTCACTGAGTTTTAACAAATGCTAATCAGGCCCCTTCATTAACAGGTCTCCTTCCCATCGCCTCTCACACCGGCACAATATATGCGTTTCACACAGAGATCCAAAGAGTAATAGGATTTTCTATTATATTCTATTAGTATGCATACATTTTCTATGAATTGGATTGCCTGAAATGGTTTTCAGTGATGGTTTGCAGTGATATATTGAATACTGGTCTTAATAAAATGTAAATGTTCTATGCATTCTTTAAAATGCTCTCTAAATTATTTTACATCCAATATGTCCAGTAGGTCTCTATTTTTTAACGGATTATGAATTTTGGAGTACAATAATAGCATTTTTATACAAAAGCAGTAGTTGTATTGTGACAGAGGAGGTAATACACCTTGATGCTTCTAGTTAATCTTTCAAACCTTACGATATCACTGTATTGTACAGTATCTCATCATAGTAGCAGTATGAATAGGGGATCAGCTAGCGATGGATTAATTAAGACTGTGCTGCAGGAGATAATATTCTCTCTCTCTCTCTCTCTCTCTCTCTCTCTCTCTCTCTCTCTCTCTCTCTCTCTCTCTCTCTCTCTCTATCTCTCTCTCTATCTCTCTCTACCTATCTTTCTTTACCTCTCTCTCTCTCTGGTTTCAGAATGGTGACTGAGACTATGCAGCCACTATGGGGAGCTGCTCTGTGCTAATGCTCAGGTAACAGGCTGTGTGGCACTGTGCAGTACTTTCACATACCAGTGTACGTGCATGTGTAGTGCACACACGTGTCCATGTTTTTGTTGTCGTTGTGTTTTTGTGTGAACCTGTATGTCTCTGCCTGTCTCTGTAGGGGGTGTGACAGTTAGCTCCGAAGAGTAGCAACTCAAAAACACTTACTCTCTGGCCATGTATCTGGTGTGATCGCCTTCCCCCGAAACGACCCAGAGCTCCCAATGAAATCCAAACATGGCGAGTGATACCCCCCCTGTTTGCATCCCGAGTGGACCTGGGGAAAGCCTGGAGAGATAGGCCAGCCTCCCGCTCACCTGCACAGCACAGCTGGGTGCCCAGATTAATAGGCAAGATAGACCTATGTACTTAGTCATCACTCTGATTGTGTGTGGCCAGGCAGGCCCAGGCTGTGTGCCCAGGCTGTGTGCAGGTGGGGAAGCCAGATGAGCTATGGTGACATGGTAAATGAAGATATGCTGAGAAGCCTTGGAACTGCATAATGACTTCTGTTTGTCTCCATAAAATCCACAGCTCATATCTCATACGCCTCAACGCTGGGGCTCTCTGGCGCCCCCTCTGTTCTGATGTAGGCTCCAATACAACAGTGTCTAACATCACTCTACACACTGTGGCCTTTTCCTCATCCCCCTACTCCAAGTATTGCCATTACACCATAGGACAACATGATGCTTTGTAGCAAGAGACCCTGTATGGCTACTTTAAAGGAGAGTGGTGGGCTCTACATTGAGCAGTACTATAATATGTGCCCTGGTGTCATGCACGCCTTCTGTGTAGTTGGTTGTAACTGTTCTCTTTCCTGGGGTTAAAATGGGCTTGCCTCCTGTTACCCTTACCCAGTCCTGTTGGAGTCAGTCAGACAAGGTTACCCTCCTTTCTCTCCCCAGGCCTTCATCCCCACCCCCATCCTAGCCCACCCCACCCACCAAAGCTAAAAACAGCTGTTTTTCCTAGCGCCGCATGGCCAGGGTAAACGTATCAAGTGGTGGAAGGTCACCTGTGCTCTCAAGACTGTTTAGCAAGGTCAGCCAGTAATGAGCTGCAACTACTTTATTTGCGAGTCGGAGCCTCGGAGGGATTAATTGTCCCCACTCTGTCTCATCCATGATCTGAGGGCCCTTTGTCAAAATGATTCATGGCTTTTGTCCCGCGGGCCCACGCTTTCATTATTGAGGTGCTGGCTAATCGATAGATGCATTTTTAGCGTTGTGCCCTGTAACTTTTATCAATCCTTATTATCTAATGAGTAATACAGGCCTGTTAGAGGGCCCTATCTGCACATCCGAGGCTTCATGCATTTTTAATTGGACCTGATAGTATTAACGGCTGAATATGCAGCCAGCCCATTCACAGACCTGTCCCAGCCTTAAGTGAAGTGCCCTAAATTAAAAGCCCTATAGAAATCAATAGTGCTGGCGTCTATGAGAGAGGAGAGAGCACATATCCTGGACGGCCAGGCCGCTGACACGCCTCTCACCATATGCTGCTGGCTGTGCTAAGCCTCTCTAGCCTCTCTAGTCTGTTTAGTGTGTCCTAGTGAGCACCAGGGATCACCCCTCCAAAATAGAGGCCAATATTGGAGAAAGGGCCTGTTTGATGGGGCTTAAAAGTTTGCATTAATGCTGCATTAATGGCTTGTCTAGCTAGATGACTTTTTTAGAGTGAAGCATAACATGTTGAGCTGCACTGTCAAAAAATATTACATGGGTAAATGGCATGCAAAGCATTAATTTAAAGCTGTGATCCCACTCTGTGTGACGCAACAAAGAGAGACTGACAAACAACTTGCAAGTGGGCAATTACTACTGACAGAGTGCACTTTGACTCTGCATTAGGCAAATTCATTTGACAGTTACTCAATACAATTCTATAACATGCCAGGCTTATATTGTACATGTTAGCTGGATGTTGAAAGTGCTTGAAAGTATTTTTAATAATGCATCTTTAAATCACATCAAATGAAATGCATCTCCAGAGAACCATACAGTGTGATCGGTGGACTCAGAATCTAAGCTCTCAGACACAGAGACAGGGAGAGAGATGCAGCTTCTGAGCAGTGTGTTTGCTGCAGGTCATTTTCAGTAAAGGACTCACATGATTTGATATAAATTTCATACTGGCTGGAGATTGTCTATTTTTTCCCCGTCATAAGGTTTGGATCATTTCTGGGTATGTATTCCTCATCTTCCTTAAATTGGAAGGTTTATCCTACACATAGACTCTGACACATAGATTTGTAAGACAGAGTAAAAATAGGCAACCTCCAGCGAGCGGGGGCCATGGAGAGACTGTGTGAACAGAACTCATTAAAACTCCAGCTCACACACAGAGACTCCTCTGCTCGTGCTGCAAGCACAGGGTTGAGCTAATTTGTGAGTGAGTCCAAGGCTATTGTCCAACAACACATTTCTAATTGTCACTCGCTCCACCCCTACACCCACCACCTCCACTCTCCCCTCCCACCACCCCAGCTCTCCTCCTGCAGGAGCTGTGAGTCGCAGCTGAAAAATAGATCTTTGTCACTCAAATCGCTGTACGTTCTTTAAGTGCTGTCAGAGTGGGGATGAGGCCAACATGTACTATGAAACCACGGTAGGGCCTGTTAAGGACCTCTCCTCTGCTCTCCATCCTGCAACCAGACTGGTCTATGCAACAGAATTGTCTGAGCATGGGCGGATTGGCCATCTGGCAATTTTGGAAAATGCCAGATGGGCTGAACCATCTTTTTGTTTGGTGGGCTGGTCCCACAAAATGTATCATGGACACAGTCAGTGGCCCATGTTTCTGTTATGTTTTTTATATTTGTATATTTTTGTGCAATTTCCCTGTTGTTGTAATAATATATGTGAGCATTTGCCTGATCAGTGGGCAACGGGCAGCCCCCCCTACCAAGATGGGCCGGCCCGGTTTTCTTATTGGCTGAGTCTGTGCTTAGAAATGACTCTAGGCTTAGCACCGACAGATCAGCTGCTGCTGCAGAAGACAATTCTGTTGAGGTAGGGAGAAAACAGAGAAAGATAAACACACTGACACAGATTTATCCTACTGCTTCAAGTTAATATTTTTGTATGATATAGTAGGCTGATTAACACTTAGGCCTAATTAGTGAAGGGGGTATTCGGGGGAACGCATACTGTATGACAGGCACTAACTTGCAATAGTCTAAAAGTTGTTTGATTGGCTTTTATAACACATAAGCCAACAGCTATTGTAAATCGGACAATGCAGTTAGATTAACAAGAATTTAATCGATTTAAGACATTTGTATGTACCTAGATGTTTAATATCCATAATTTTATGATTATTTATGTCAACAACAGAAGTTGTCGACAGGTGTCGACAGGTGACGCCTAGCCCTAAGAAGTTTTAAATACAGTGCTACTGCTTTGTACTTAATACAAGTGATGTATTACAATGGAACACTGAATGAATGCATAATAATAGCTAAATTATCCTCTGTTAAAGGTCAGTGTATGGTCCCCTGGTCTTCTGGTCCCAGTGATGCTAGGCTTAGTAGCACAGACAGCTCAGCTGCTGCTGCAGCAGTCAAGTGCAGTGGAGGTAGGAAAAAGAAAGAGAGAGACTCACACTGACACATGTACTGCCAGGTTTAATATTTTGGCTCTATAAGATGGGGGGGGGGGGTGTATGAAAGCCAGGCACTTACAGTATATTTGCAATATAAGTCATTTTGCTTTGATGAGCCAATGGTTATCTATTAGGCATTTATTCAGTTCTCTTTCTTCTTTATCTAATACACGTGTTTAGTCATTCACAACTGGGATGTTGCTAGGCCCAGCACAGGCAGTGTGGTCCAATGGCATTCTGGTACTGATGCTGTGGGAAAGGATGCTAGGCTTAGCAGAGACAGCTCAGAGATGAGTGCAGTGGGTATGCAGAAAACAGAGAGACACAGATGAATTGCCATTTCCTTAATATGTTGGCTCTATATGTAATAGCAACTAACACTTAAGAGTGAAATACAGACAGACAGTGTGACAACAGAGGAGCACAAGTAGAAGCACAGAGTGGCGCTGGTGTGGCTAAAATGCCAGGGCTGAATATTCATCCCAGTCTGCCCCTGTATCTGAGGAAGGGAGTCGGACACATGGCAATGGCTGTTGTAATATATAATTCTCTAATAATATCTCAAGTTTAAAGCTAATTAATCTCAGAGGTATCCCCGGGCTTAAGGCCTTTCTGCTCTGTCTGAGGCAGCTAATTCCCCCCATCTGGAGTGTTGAGCAGCGTTTACCAGAGTTGACCAGATTAGGCCCAGACACAGGCTCTGTTAAAGGGAGCTGCTGTTCTCTTCAGATTGGAGATCTGCCCTCACTGTGTTACTGTGTAGGCCCTGTGTAGGGGATAGATGAATAAAGGGCTATTGTCTGTGCCTGTGACAGGTTTGACTGGAAGGCTAGAAACGGAACCCTTACCACAAAAAAAAAAACTTTTACTGGTGTGTGAAGCAGGACATGCGTGCCATGGCATGTTGAACATTATCATTTTAATCCATGTACATGAACGCTTCGGCATTTCCAATTTTATCCTGCATTCTGTTTAGTGTTTCAGCTTATTGGCCCTGGATGATAGATATTCCTTGATGAATGTTCTTTTTCAGGGCGAGCTTAAATTGCATGAACTAGATATACATCTCCACAGATTAACAAAAAGCTACAGTTTTTCCCCCAAATGTTGGAATTAGACCTGTCTAAAAATATATTTATTGTGTTCAGTGGATGTGCTCATAGCCAGTAAATTGGAATAGTCTATCTAAAGTTCAAACTCACTCACTTTAAACTTTTTCTCTGTAGAGATTGTTTCATGTCTGTTTTTGAGGGCATGGACCTGTTCTGATTGGCCCAAGGTCACACATTATAAAGGGCTGGATGAGTAGGGCTGAATAGGGAATGAGTCGGGCCTGCCATGGGAATTGGGCCTCTGCAGGAAGCTTACAGATGTGATTTAACACCATGCCCAAACCGGACATGCGCGTGCGTCCGCTTGTGTGTCATCGTGCACAAATTGATTTTGACCCACCACACCAAACGCGATCACGACACGCAGGTTGAAGTATCAATAACAAACTCTGAACCAATGACATTAATTTGGGGACAGGTCAAAAAGCATTAAACATTTATGGCAATTTAGCTAGCTAACTTGCAGTTGCTAGCTAATTTGTCCTATTTAGCTAACTTGCTGTTGCTAGCTAATTTGTCCTGGGATATAAACGTTGAGTTGTTATTTTACCTGAAATGCACAAGGTCCTCCACTGAACAATTAATCCACACATAAAACGGTCAACTGAATTATTTCAAGTCATCTCTCCTCCTTCTAGGCTTTTTCTTCTTTGGACTTTATATGGCGATTGGCATCTAACTTTCATAATAAGGTGTATTACCACAACCGATCGATCAACCTCAGTTCATCTTTCAATTACCCACGTGGGTATAACCAATGAGGAGATGGCATGTGGGTATATGCTTCTATAAACCAATGAGGGGATGGGAGAGTCAGGACTTGCACCGCGTTCAGCATCACAAATAGAACTGACTTCTATTTTACGCTTGTTGGCGCGCGTGAGCAGTGTGGATGCAATGATTGAATAACATGTTTGTGTACATTTATTTTGCAATGCTCGCGCACGCGATGAGAGCGGCAAACAGGTGAGTCAGGCAAACAGGTGTCAGCCCAGTGCCTTACAGCCCTGCCACACCCTGCACCATGTCTCTGTGAGGGAGACACAGAATGAGAGAGAGATAGAGAGAGAGATACAGAGATACAGAGATACAGAGGTACAGAGAAACAGACAGAGCATGGATTGGGAGGGCAACAGCGACAGTCGGATAGTGCAAATGAGAGGAAAGTTGTTGAAAATATATGTGAAAGGGGTTATGTATTTGTCATAATGTTTCCAAATGTAGAGAGCGGGAGGAGTGAGAAAGGATGAGAAACAAAAAGAGGCACAAGATCAAAGGTTCATCTGAAACCCTCACAATGATGTCAAACCCCTGTGCTTAGATTACACTTGACCACCTCTGTTCACAGTTGGCCACCTCTATTCCATATTACCGGACTGGATCCTGAATACGGCTGACTCACATTAGTTAAATGAATTTCTCCATGTGCCATTTAGGATGGGCATTGTGAGACACCAGGCTTCCCCAATCATGTCACTCACATCCGATGGTGACGCATCACTGAGGTGGTTTTGACACAAGATGTCGGACGGAGTCACACTCCACCTCTACCTTTTCCCCATCCATTAGGCTCTGCACGCCATAGTTGAGAGGGAGCGCCAATCGCCTAGCATCAGCTCAGAGAGTGCTGTAGCGGCAGCTCAGGGTTCTCCTCCCCCGCAGATGCACCTTTGGCCGGCGGAGGCCTCCTCCTTCCCTTTGTTCTGTGCATCTGTTCAGCGTCAGGTGACAGGGCTTATCAACCTCACTATGGGTCTTAATAAGACAGCCAGGCAGAGTAGAGCAGAGCGCTCACAGTCTCTACCCAGTCTATCTCTGCAGAGACTAGGCCTCCCAGCTCTAACTCCTGTAGATCATACTGCGTGGGCTGAGAACCAGCCCTATTCTCCATCTCTATCTCTTTGGAAAGAGTTTTTTATGTTGAGGTTTGCATTGTGAGCAAGTGTACTTGAAGGTGGCTTTGGTGTTTGAATTCAAGAGGCTTTTAATGTTTTATATGCTTTGTTGCTGCTCATTTGTTTCACTGCTGTAAAGTGTTCATGATTATTGCAAGACATTCAAATCCTACTCATTCAAGTACCCTCAGAGAAGGAAAGTTTAGAGGTGTCTGTTTTCCACAGGGACTCCTGACTAGAGTCTGAGAATGACCTTTGCTCTTTGACCTAAGCTGTGGCAGTGCTGTTGTTACCAGTATTGCTGTGCTGCAGAGCCCTTCTCCAATCTCAATACTCACTCATGTATGCCACTGATAACACTGAAGTAATACTAACATGGAATCAAGTCTTTATAGACATTATTAAGTCTTTACATGTTTCAAAAACAGTTGTAATTTCACATGGCCTCATACAGTATTACATGCTAAAGGAAATCCTATTCTGCTATTAATATTGCTTGTTATTTTTACTCCAATGATCATCCATCGGGACATGTGTTGAATTGCACCAGGTTGTAACGTATACTGTAAAGCGAAAAAATGATGTTCAGTTTTCCCATTCAGTGTGGTGATGAGTGGGAGTGGAGCCTCAGGTCTCTGTGGTGCTCTGTATACCTGCAGGGTGATCTGAACCTCTCCCACTCTACACCGCCATCTCTTCCACCGCCTCCTGGTGGACGGCATCTAACTCTGTGATGTGTGTGTCTCAGCCCACCTGTTCAGGCCTCATTACTGTCAGACCAGTGTTAATAAATATCCAGGTGCAGTGGGCTCCTCAGCGCCTGCCGTTCATCACCATAGATCTCAGTCTGCAGGGTCCTGTGTACTGCAGCGCTGCAGCCGCCCTGACGGGAACCATGATTACACTGTAAGCACTGTAGTTATTCACCCTCCGCCCAAACTCTGGCACAGCACTCCATCTTAGACACACACATACACATACAAGCGTATGCATGCACACACACGCCCACACACACACATAGGCACACACGTACAAAACACACATAAACTCACGCTGACAAACCAACACTTGCAGATATTCGCTCTCTGTCATTCACACTCTGTTTTGTGCACACATACAACACAAGCACCCTGACTGTGACTGTGAGTTAGCAGTGGAGTTGGAAGTTCCCATTTGCCCTGCACTCAAAACCATTACTGTAAAAACAGCCTTTACAGCACTCTCCTGCTATGGCTGCCTGGAGGCATATTATGATTTGAGTAAAGAGTACACTCACATTTTGGGGAAATTATCAATGTGTAGCACTCT
Organism: Salmo trutta; assembly: GCF_901001165.1. Classification (NCBI taxonomy): domain Eukaryota; kingdom Metazoa; phylum Chordata; class Actinopteri; order Salmoniformes; family Salmonidae; genus Salmo; species Salmo trutta. The sequence goes on from NC_042968.1 coordinate 25,599,783, forward strand.
GAATGTGTCAATAAACTGCTACTGTAGTATTTGTTTATGGCTGATTTCGAATAAATGACTAACAAACATGTATGTTCTTCTCAAAACTGTTTGATAAGGGTAATACCTTCATGTTTGTCACAAAAACAATGATGAAAACAGTGGATGTCCACTCCATTTAAGTCTGGCTGTGTGTTGTTGGGTCAGTGTGAATGGGGGAGTAGGTCTGTGTCTCAAATTGTAACCTATTACCTATACAGTGCACTACCTTTGGCCAGGGCCATAGGGCATTGGTCAAAAGTAGTGTACTATGTAGGAAATAGGGTGCCATTTGGGATGCAGCGTTGGTCAGCTGGACATTAGTGGATCTCCCCAGCAGTAGCAGCACCGATGGTGGTGTGGCGGCCAGGGGAATGACAAGGAGGACACAGCCACTTGACTCAGGAGAAGCAATCAGACTCTAAGGGGTTTAATGCACTGCCTTGGGTCTGAGCCACAGCAATTGGGTTTGATAGCCGTGTCATTATGAGAGGAGGGCGTCTGGAGGTCTTCAGCAGCCAGGGATTAGAGGGAGAGGGGACGAAAAGGGGGACAGAGGGGGTGTCTGTGTCTCACAGTACTGGACCCTGGACTACCTCACCTCCTCACCCCTCTCCTCACCCCCTCACCCATACTCATCACACCCACACAATCTCACTGATTTCACTTCACACAAGTGCCACGGGCTGGAGTGAAATCCTGGATAAGACAATAGGTCTCTTCTCTCTGGCTGTGTGTGTGGACAGCTCAGTGTTTCTGAGCTTGTTAACCACTCAACATTTTTAATTTGCAGCAGTGGAGGAAATGATTGTTTATCTCCTCCAGATTGGGTAATTAAGAGGATGTCAGTGATAAGAGTCTCCCCCATCGTACTCCCTTCCTTCCCTTACTTCCTTATCTCTCTCTCTCTCTCTCTCTCTCTCTCTCTCTCTCTCTCTCTCTCTCTCTCTCTCTCTCTCTCTCTCTCTCTCTCTCTCTCTCTCTCTCTCTCTCTCTCTCTCTCTCTCTCTCTCTCTCTCTCTCTCTCTCTCTCTCTCTCTCTCTCTCTCTCTCTCTCTCTCTCTCTCTCTCTCTCTCTCTCTCTCTCTCTCTCTCTGTGTCTCTTTTGCTCTCTCTCTCTTGCTCTCTGTTTCTCTCTTTCTCTCTCTCTTTCTCTCTCTCTTTCTCTCTCTCTCTTTATCTCTCTCGCTCTATTTCTCTCTCTCTCTCTTTTTCTCTCTCCCTCTCTCTGTCTATTTATCTGGCTGGTGGGCTGGCTCACTGTGTTCCAGGAGAAAAACAACAGAATCAGTAGAAACCAAACTAATGTTTTTTCTCTATAGTAGATTGAGTGCGTTATATTGTCATTTTATTTTAATATCCAAAGTATTTTCATGTTTACTCTCCTATGGCCGCGTAACAGATGCGATCGTTAACTCTCTTGCATAGAATTATCAGACTGGGCTTTGCAATAAACAATGACAACAACGACAAACATATGACAAATAAGTACCTGATAATAGATAGGAGACAGCACATTAGTTGAGCAAGGCTCGATGTTGTTGATGGCTGTAGATGAATAAATCTGTAACAATAAATGTGTATTAGCAGGGAGCTAACGCGACCATTACATTTAGAGCATGTTCGCTAACGCACTCCTACAGCAATAACATACATACAGGAGCATGTCACAGCAAGCCCCCAATATCTAACAGGTACCATACACATACACTAACAGTCAAATGTTTGGACACAGCTACTCAGTCAAGGATTTTTCTTTATGTTTACTATTTTCTACATTGTAGAATAATAGTGAAGACATCAAAACTATGAAATAACACATATGAAGTCATGTAGTAACCAAAGAAGTGTTAAACAAATCAAAATGTATTTTAGATTTTAGATTCTTCAAAGTAGCCACCCTTTGCCTTGATGACAGCTTTGCACACTCTTGGCATTCTCTCAACCAGCTTCACCTGGAATGCATTTCCAACAGTCTTGAAGGAGTTCCCACACATGCATGGCACTTGTTGGCTGCTTTTCCTTCACCTTGCGGTCCAACTCATCCCAAACCATCTCAATTGGGTTGAGGTTGGGTGATTGTGGCGAAGGGTGGCTACTTTGAAAAATCTAAAATAGAAAATATTTTTTGATTTGTTTAACATTTTTTTGGTTACTACATGATACCATATGTGTTATTTCATAGTTTTGACGTCTTCACTATTATTCTACAATGTGACCTACTGCTTGCGTAGAATTATCAGACTTTGAAGAATTGGCGTTCCCGATCTCCACCTATCTGCAAGAATACCCAATGACATACACCTTATTGGCGTCTTAAATGAGTCGAAATACATACACATTGAATGAATGAATATTTCTGCAGTGGCAGGTGGAAACATAACCAACCCTGTTACAGCTGCACCATAGTAGTTTGGGTAAGGGCATAACTTGTTACTCTAGCTCACCGATAGTTTCATATTCAGTGGGTGCTTCTCTATTGAGCGAGATCGCTGTGAGCTGCTGATGAGTGTGTGTGAGAAGACAAACTGGCGAGGGTGTGATGGCAGATGCCGGGGTAAGAGTTGTCATCAGCGTTCCTTATGGAAGAGAGCCAGGTCCGTCTCTGATTGGGCTGGCTGGGGCTCCACCATTTGCCACAGCCCGGCTTTGATTAGCGACTCCATGAAAATGAATGCCCCGCGCTCAAAGAAAACCAGGGGAGTAGCTACCTGTCAGAAAATTCACAAACAAGGCTACTTAGTGCACAGGGAACTGTATATTTTAAAGTCTAATACTCCCAGCCATTTCATTGTAGGGGATTGCCAAATCCCTCATGACTCCACCCTCCTGCTTTCCCCCCTCCCCCCGGGCCCTTTCTGTGGGTCCCCAGATACACACAGGAGTTACACAGTCAGCCCCCAGAACAGGGATGTGGAGAAAGGGCACTCTCTAAAGCGCACAACAAAGGCTCCCACCAGATGCTGTGAATACCAAAAAACCCTGCAACACAAACACGCAATATATAAATGAATCAGGGTGCAGGTAAATAAATAAATAATGTATACGAGGAGCTAATTAAATGTGTTTATTCCTGTTATCATATGCTGCCCTCATTTCCCCCACTTGAAGCCATGAATCATTAAGTGGCTGCTAAATTGGTCTCTGGGGCCGTCACGATGGCAGGGGGCGGTCAGGTCCTGTCTGGCAGAAGGCAGGTGTGCGGCGGACGGACGGCCCGTTCTCCTCGGATGGCGGCGCGTGACGGAGGGGAAGGGAAGGGAGTGGGCCTCACGCTGGGAGGTGAGTGGCCAGAGGAGAGGCTGGAGCACAGCGGCTGACAGGGCCGCCCGTCACACGGCCCGCTCCGCTTTGATTAATGAGGGCATTTGAAAGACAATTAGTGGGAGCAGATTTGCCATCAACCTCCTTATCAATCAGGCCCCTTTAATTCAACGCGTAGCACCCTCTGCGGCAAAAAGGGTGTCTCAGCATTGTGTATCCAGCAAGGGATGGGGGAACAGTTGGTAGGGAGGATGAAGGCTCCATAAACAGAAAACTTTTTAACACACAGGACTTCATGTTACTGTATGGTGGCTATTGAGCCCTTGCTGTTATGTATCAAGCAATTTGAGATCTTGGGACTATAAGGTTCCTAATGCAAAAAAAGATGATTCTGAGACAATTGACTTTAAAGTTCCGAACCCACATTAGTTTGAATGGTGTCAGCTAATTTTTTTTGTATTCTTTTGAACTTAACAAAATGAATTGTGGGTATTTAGAGTACTATACAGGTAGAGAACAGTGAACAGAACAAGGCTATGACAATAACTACATTTAGTCAAAAATGCAGATTGAACCTTGAAGCTCTTGAATTGTCTTATTATAGTTAACCAGCACAGACATAATGTGTCTGTGTACCACTTGCTTCACAGAGGAGTGACCAGTTCATAATTGGGGAGTCATGTTGGTCAACTCTCTCAGACCACTCTGCACATCAGCAAAACATGGCGTGTGTGTGAGCCAACAGTAAGCTGTACTCATACTTGCCTACTTGCAAGTTTTAAAACTGCTATATACAGGTCTGAAACGTAACTTTGGTGCGCACCTGTTACCAACATCTTGATGACCAACGTCATCAGTGTCCTGTCTCTAATGTGAAATTATACAGTGAGGTTTTTTTCAACATCCTCTTCCCTGCTTTTATCACATATGGTAAAATTGTATTCATGTATGCAATGTCAGTAATGTCTTTCTACACTGATTATATTTAATTGTTTGGACAAAATAAGGGCATTTAGCTACCTTGTGTGGATAGATTTGATAAAGCGCCAGTCAATTGACATTTAACAATGTTTTAAGCTGCCTAATTATGAAGAAATAATCCTAAATTGTGGATATAACTCAAATCCTGTGGTATTATATAGGAGGATTGGTATTCAGGCTAAGTCCCAGAGAGACACAGTTAAGAAGTCTCCAGGTAGAAGCTATGAAAGTCTTCCATGCACATTTAAGCGGCTTCTTAAAAAACGGAAAGTTAGAAAGGTCGATATAGTGGAGATATTTTGCCTAGTTCCTGACAGCCCTGAAGACTGCTCTACAAATATACATATGAAGAGTCAGCCTATCTCTCTCTACAGCAGCCCTCACACACAATTACACTTGTCAATCATTTGAACCCAAATTATTTGAACCACTGGAGAAATGATGAAGATCCGCTGATGTGCTTAAGGGTGTGAAACTTTGTGTTTTCATAAAGTTCAAAACAAGCAAGTACAGACGCGTCTCTATTGATCTTGTTCCCTGGAAATAAAATGAGTGCGATAGGCAAGAAGAAACAAACACAACGAGGAAGACAGCAGCCGGGGAGGAAATCGATAGATTCCCTAACTCTGAGGTCAATCTATTCTCCTGCGTTAGGACGTCTGGAGAGGCAGGCGATGGGTATAGAGGAGGACACGGTCATGCTCTTCCTAATTTCCCAACATACAGTGTCTTAAGCTGGAACGAGGGCCTGTGAACGCAGCTCATATGCGTTTAACCTAGACAGTGTAAGGAGCTGGTGGAACGGGCTCTAGAAGAGCATACACATTAGTGACTCATCTTAGAAATGTCAGATAGTTTCCAGCTAAGGGCTTATTTTTTCTCAGTAGGAGGGAGGCAGTACTTAGTAGAAGCAGTGGTCTCAAACTTAAACTTTTTAATGCATTGGTTTAACTGGCGAGCTCCCTAAGATATTACGTGTTTTTGTCCTTAGAATATATGCACATTAGGCTATTTTCATGTCTGATGCACATGTTGTAAAAGGATAATAAAGGCAATTAAGACAATCAAGCCTACTGTACGTAAGGACCATAGTAAAAATACCCTTTATACTGCATGTTACATAGAAGTCAAGTATGGAATATATTGGACTTCCACTGGACCACTCACTGTGAATGCTCTGATACAGAGCCTAATGGATAGGTTAAGAATTGTGAAAAAAAGTTGCCATAAATAAATATATATATAATAGGCCTACGTCTATATTTCATTATAAAGAAATGTAATGTAAGTGAAGGGCCTGACCATGAGTGTGGTGATCAGGTTGTCTCTGAGGGCTGACACATTTACCTCCATCTCATTAGAGATGGTGCATTAGGCCCCACCGCGCTACAGTAGGTTATGTCCAGCTGTGGTCTCTCACTGGTTCTCCCTGCTTGACTCTCCCCCTGGTGCTAGTTAAGCTAGCAGAGAGGAATGCTCCTGCCTGCCTGCCTGCCTGCCGCACTCTATTTCCCATTAGCTGTTTTATTTCACGGGGAATTTGCTTCCTGCATGCTGTAATTGGTATGTAGGCACCTCCTGACGTGGGGCATTAGGATTTTTAACGCAATCTTTTACACAGGTGAAAGATGCAATAATTACCCCTTCAGTGGCCCGTTATTTGATTGTAATTCTTCATTATTTACCACAACATTGTTGTGAAACACTTGGTTTCAGCAGAGTTAAACATTGTAACTAATGTTTTTAGCTGGGTTGCTTTTTCACTTTTTCCTCCAACTGACTTCTGTCCCAGTACAAGACATGGGAAACAGGTCCATAGTAGCAGCATGGTTGGCATGGTAGCTTTCATTTGTGGTTGTTGTATTTTCTTTATTACACTACTACATGGTTATAATGTAAGTATAATCGCCATATCATTTCAACCGTCAACACTGTATTGGCACAGCAAAGGCCTTACTGTGAGAGGAACTTTGATCCTTGGTCAGTGACTCCATCAGCAATGTTTTCCTAGAGGCCTGAATCCATGACAGCCTTTTGGAGTTGGGTGATTTGTTTTCTTTGTTCCTGGTAACCAAGAGACCGGGCCATGTATATGTATTTAGTTTTAATAAAGGATACTTGTTCATGTTGAAAGGAAAAAGATAGAAGATAATTGTACCTCTCAGTAATGAGGGCAGGGTGATTAAGTCTGTTTCTGCTTCTTCTTTCATAATTTTGCTGGGGTCCAGTTACTGCAAATTAGTAGTCAATTGTGTGTTTAGAATTCTAGACACGCGGTATTGAATGAGAAAATTGCAATAAGACTTACTCCAGCGAAGGCCAAATCCGGGGGACATAATGATATTCATTTTCAAACAGGAGAACATTCTAATGGCCAATTAAGACGATCAAGCCTGCCAAGCTACACGGGAAGAACGAAGTCCTGGTGCCAGAGATTCTGTGTCCTCCACCCACTGCCTCCTTCCTCCCCTGGCCTGGGCTTTGTCTTACATGTGTGTGCATAAGAAGCAGGCAACAGAAGGGGGGAAAGGCTCCAAAAGCACAATATAATTGAACTTTCCACATTATTTCTCACTAATATGTGCTGCCACTTGGTCTCATTAGTGGAATGATGTGCTCTCCAGTTCTGGAATGAACTCTTTGCCCGAGTAATTAAGGCTCCTAAAGTTTCCAGTCCTTTGTTTAAAGAATTCGTCCTTGTGCTCTCCATGCCCCATCAGCTGCCTAATTAGCAGGCCCTTTGTGTGATTAAAAATTCTCACAGAGATTCCATTGGATATTTTCCTCTGTTAATGAGTGTTTGTGGACAGCTGGGAACGGGCGCAAGCTCCCTCCTTGCAGGACCTCTTGTGCATTGGGCAGACCTCTGTCAGGGCCCAGGAGTGAGAGCTGTCATTTCCGTAATGGGGATGGAAATTGGTCAAAACCTAGCCCGTCCCCCGCAGGAATGGAAATGCCTTGAAATATAAATGAGGATGAATATTCATATTTCTTTCTACTCTCAATAAAAGTGCTGAGTATTAATATACACGTCTGTCAGTTTAAGCAGCTCCCAGAACTTGGCGAGCTAGTGTCTACCCATTAATGCGGCTCCCGGCTTCATTTGCTATTATCCTCAGGTTCTTTTTCTCCCTAAAGTTGGGGTCACCCTCTCCACTGAGGATTGTGCACTGGAAGCTTTCCTTTTGTAACGTTTCTCCCACTTAGTGAGGGAGAGAGAGGGCTGTGAATGAGCCAGAGAGGCATTTAATGAAGCCCACTCGGAAGTAAGGAAAGCAGGGGTCAAACTCAAATGAAAAGAACAAGGCAGGCAATGTGTGCAGTTGGAGGAGCAAGAATCCAGAGGGAGAAGGAGGCTGTTAGGAGGAAAGGCCCCGGGAAGCTATGGTCTACATTGGTTTGGCTGCCTGGATAGGAGGCCGGCAGCCCCTACTGCAGCTGCTACATCGCCTCCACTCTGACATCATTTGTCTTTTTTCACAAAGTGATGAGAGAGCACAAATGTTAATGCACTTGTTCCTATAATACATATCTATTTCAATGATAAAAGTCCATAAGTGTTAGTACAGAATGTCTATAAAGGTCCTGTTTAAAACCGATACTGCTAAAACAAACTTTCTTCCCCCCTGAGAGGAGAGGATAGCCTTCAAAGCTGGATGTGCTGTGCTGGAGGCCCAGAGAAAATTAAAGCAACGATAAGGAGTTGGCCTGTACGAGGAGAAACTGTTGAACCCAGCAATTCTGGGGAAGTTTAATTACAAAGTGGAGCGATGGATAGATTTCTGGAAACATCATTATAAACAGAGAGGGGCATAATGAGCTGCCTGGCTGATTCTAGTTCTATTTAAAGATCTAGCATCTCCAGAGAACACAGCAACCATGATAGGACATCTCACACAACCATTTACACCTGAAAGGACACGTGTAGCCTTGAAAATAAAGATCCATTGAAATTTGCATGAACAAAAGGGAAGTCAAATGATTTCTTGCCCCGTCTCAATATGATTTTCAAAAGCAATCTGATGTGCTCATGATAAGTGCCCTGCAGTGAAGGTTAAAGAGATTAGGTTGATTATCAAATCATACATCAGAGACAGTGGTATAGTCTTAACTGCTGGGTTTGTGGAACGTGTTTGTTGATGTAGACGCTGCATTCACTTTGATTGACTCTAATCTTCTCATTCTCTTTCTCCTGGCTGTCTTCTGATATCCAGTGTTCCGCCTTTTGATGAGTTCTTTTGATGTACTGTATGTGTGTGCCCACATGAAAAATACTACAGTTTACTATAGAATACTACAGTACTTACTATAGAATTCTGTAGTAAACTGTAGTATACTGTGGAATACTATACTACACACTGTAGTATACCTCGATCATGTGTAGTACTTACTATAGAATGTTGTAGTATACTGTGGAATACTATGGTAAATACTACAGTATACTACAGACAACAAAAACACTACACTAAATACTACAGTAATTTTTGCAAAAACATTACAGTAATTACTATAGTATATACTAAAGTACACATTTGCTTATACGCTGCCCAGTCCCCTCCCCCATATCATAGTCTGTGCCACCCATAAGTGAGAAACTTACATGCCAACTATAGTAGTAGTATAGTATAGGACCATATGGCGTGTTCCTTACATGTTATAAAAAGAGCAGAAGCGCTGAACTGTCTGTTCAGACCTCTATACTACCAACATACAGGTTATGGAAAATTTGCTTTCGAGTATTTTGGCCAGTAGGTTTTCTCAAGGGCAAAGCCCCAACTGCTAAATCAAAGATAATAAAACAAAAACGCTATAGTAAATACTGCAGTAATGTCTCCAAAAACACTACAGTAATGTCTGCAAAAACACTACAGTAAATACTACAGTATACTACAGTCCACAACAACACTACAGTAAATCAAATCAAATTTTATTGGACACATACACATGGTTAGCAGATGTTATTGCGAGTGTAGCAAAATGCTTCTCGATCCGACAGTGCAGCAGTATCTAACAGTTAATATCTAACAATTCCACAACAAAAGTTAATATCTAAGAAATTCCACAACAAAACCTAATACACACAATCTAGTAAAGGAATGGGATAAGAATATATAAATATAAAATATATGGATGAGCAGTGACAGAGCGGGTAAGATGCAATAGATCATGTAGGATACAGTACACAGTGGGTACGTACATATGAGATAAGTAATGTGAGATATGTAAACATTCTTAAAGTGGCATTATAAAAGTGACTAGTGTTCCATTTATTAAAGTGACCAATGATATCAAGTATGTAGGTAGGCAGCCGCCTCTCTGTGCTAGTGATGGCTGTTTAACAATCTGATGGCCTTGAGATAGAAGCTGTTTTTCAATCTCTCTGTCCCAGCTTTGATGCACCTGTACTGACCTCGACTTCTGGATGGAAGCAGGGTGGACAGGCAGTGGCTCAGGTGGTTGTTGTCCTTGATGATCTTTTTTGACTTCCTATGACATCGGGTGTTGTTGGTGTCCTGGAGGGCAGGTAGATTGCCCCTGGTGATGCATTGTGCAGACTGCACCACCCTCTGGAGAGCCCTGCGGTTGTGGGCGGTGCAGTTGCCATACCAGGCGGTGATACAGCCCGACGGGATGCTCTCGATTGTGCACCTGTAAAGGTTAGTGAGGGTTTTCAGTGACAAGCCACATTTTTTCAGCCTCCTGAGGTTGAAGAGGTGCTGTTGCGCCTTCACCACACTTTCTGTGTCCATGGACCATTTCAGTTTGTCGGTGATATGTACACCGAGGAACTTAAAACTTTCCACCTTCTCCACTGCTGTCCCTTCGATGTGGATGTGGATAGGGCGGTGCTCCCTTTGCTGTTTCCTGAAGTCCACGATCATCTATTTTGTTTTGTTGACGTTGAATGAGAGGTTATTTTCCTGACACCACACTCCGAGAGCCCTCACCTCCTCCCTGTAGGCCGTCTTATCGTTGTTGGTAATCAAGTCTACTACTGTTATGTCGTCTGCAAACTTGATGATTGAGTTGGAGGGGTGCATGACCACGCAGTCATGTGTGAACAGGCAGTACAGGAGGGGGCTGAGAACGCACCCTTGTGGGGCCCCAGTGTTGAGGATCAGCGGAGTGGAGATGTTGTTTCCTACCTTCACCACCTGGGGGCGGCCGTCAGGAAGTCCAGGACCCAGTTGCACAGGGCGGGGTCGAGACCCAGGGACTTAAGATTAATGATTAGTTTGGAGCATTCTTACATAGGTATCCCTCTTGTACAGATGGGTTAGGGCAGTGTGCAGTGTGATGGCGATTGCATCGTCTGTGGACCTATTGGACGGTAAGCAAATTGAAGTGGGTCTAGGGTGACAGGTAGGGTGGAGGTGACATAATCCTTGACTAGTCTCTCAAAGCACTTCATGATGACAGAATTGAGTGCTACGGGACAATAGTCATTTAGTTCAGTTACCTTGGCTTTCTTGGGAACAGGAACAATGGTGGCCATCTTGAAGCATGTAGGCACAGCAGACTGGGATAGGGATTGATTGAATATGCAATTACTATAGTTAGTATATACTACCGTTTTTTCTTACTACAGTATTTATACTATAGTAAACTGTAAATACTACAGTATAGTACAGGCATGTCTGCAAAACTACAGTGGATACTAGAGTAAAGTTCGCAAAAACATTACACATTAGTGTCTTCTGATCCCTCCTGTCTCAGCCTCCAGTATTTATGCTGCAGGAGTTTATGTGTCGGGGGGCTAGGGTCAGTCTGTTACATCTGGAGTATTCTCTTGTCTTATCCTGTGTCCTGTGTGAATTTAAATATGCTCTCTCTAATTCTCTCTTTCTCTCTTTCTTTCTTTCTCTCGGAGGACCTGAGCCCTAGGACCATGCCTCGGGACTACCTGGCATGATGACTCCTTGCTGTCCCCAGTCCACCTGGCCATGCTGCTGCTCCAGTTTCAACTGTTCTGCCTGCGGCTACGGAACCATGACCTGTTCACCGGACGTGCTTGTTGCACCCTCGACAACTACTATGATTATTATTATTTGACCATGCTGGTCATTTATGAACATTTTAACATCTGACCATGTTCTGTTATAATATCCACCCGGCACAGCCAGAAGAGGACTGGCCACCCCTCATAGCCTGGTTCCTCTCTAGGTTTCTTCCTAGGTTTTTGGCCTTTCTAGGGAGTTTTTCCTAGGGAGTTTTTCCTAGCCACCGTGCTTCTTTCACATGCATTGCTTGCTGTTTGGGGTTTTAGGCTGGGTTTCTGTACAGCACTTTGAGATTTCAGCTGATATACGAAGGGCTATATAAATAAATTTGATTTGATTACAGTGAATACTAAAGTATTTATCCATAGAATACTATAGTATTTGTTCATGTGGGTGTGTGGATTCCCTGTCATCTCCTCAACCATGTTAACTCAGATGGTGCCACAGTTCATTGTGGATTTGTAAAAGTGAACTGAAGAGTTCAAAGTTCCCTGTGCTTGGATGAGAGTTACATTTCCTTCCACTTTCTTTTGGTAATTTGTTTGTTTGTTTTTAATTAAAATGTAATGTCGACTTCTCAGCCCTGGCAGCTCTTCTGCGCTGCCCAGCGACTGGGGGATATTTAGTAAGCTGCAGCGCTATAAGTTGTTTCATTAAGTGTGAAAACGGCCGATAACTCAATAGCCACCAGCCAAACATCCTCACGGTGCCGGCTGCCTGCTTCCTTAATCTGTTTTTCATTCCATCTGGCATTGCTGTAGCAGTACAGGGGTCTCCACACAACGGAAAAGACATTCATCACCGTCGGGCCCCCAACAAACCTGGGGGAGAAGGAGAGGGCCAGCCTGCTAAGCTGGAGAGAAGAGGGCCTCAGCCAGGCATAGCATCCCAGTCAAGACACCTTAGTGTTTCCGTATGGATGGGCTGCTGGTGCTGGAGTGACGGAGGAATAGTAGCCTAACTATCTGCACCATCTCCACAGTAAGTGTGGGTGAAGTGATATGATATGAATGACCTTCTTGGGTCCCCCGAGGCAGCCGAGGCAGTGACCTTAGTCCCCCTGCATGCCTGCCAGTCACCTGCTAATGCATTCTGAGAGCCTATCCTCTGACATGCTGGTAATATACCCACACTGGAGCTCTGCTTTCAGTTAATGGTGCGTGTGTGGACAGGTGACCGGGGTCTTTGGGGAGGGCAGGCACCAGTGCTGGTCTGAGAGCTGTTAGAGCCCACAGGCTTCAGTGTCTCAGACAGACAGCAGCTGTGGATTAGTAACATCTTGTATACAGGGTGGAAGTGAATACACTGCCCCTGATGTCTGGGTGGGATGGGAGCTATGGGGTTAATAAGACCCTTCTCAGATGCTCTTGGTGTGGTTAACTGGTTGTGACATGTACTGTATAATGGCTTGCCACCAAGCAGCAAATTTATTTAGCATGAACCTAGCTATAAACTTGCCACGATTGTTGTCATCCCACTGCCTTTGTACTGGGCTGGTTAATATGGACCTTGCAGAGGAAGTGGTGTACTGAGTTTTACAGAGGAGACAAAAAAAGAAACCCTTAAAGTATAAAATCCACTAAGGTGACATGATATAACTCTCCTTTCTTCTACCTGACAGATCTGACAGGCCAAGTATCTCCCGCTCCCTTTTGTCATCCTGAATAGATTATCACAGGCCCTAATTTGCTAGCTGAGGTCTGTGGCACACTGTAGCAGAGAGAGTTCCCTCCCCCCGCCCGCTTCTTCAGGGACGAGTTCTGAAGCTGTTAATAAGGCGACAAGTATGCCTTCACGTATTGAACTACATCAAAACCACTAATCCTTGTAGATTGGAGCAGCCCACTGATTTAGATTGTCATTATGTGTTTCATAAACGTTCCACTTGGATGTTTAATGTTCCAGAAATGTGGAGTGGTGGGGGTGGAACTGAAGGTATAAATGGTCTGTTTCATTAGCATCCCTCTCTTTATGCAGACTTTAACTGGGCCGGCTCACAGCGGAGATGTAGTCTATCAATGACTCTGTTCCACCTGAGATGAAAGCCCATTTTCACCCGGCGATAATGGCTGCAATGCCCGGCAACGATTCCAAGCCGCTCGGATTTCCCTGTTCGCTGTCATTTGACTGGGGTTTAAGGAGTGTAGGAACACTGCAGACATTGTAGCCATCACACCTAATTGACCAGAGGGGCTGTAGTTAGTGTGAAACATCAGCATGACAACTGAGGAGGCGAGGCGAGCATCTTCCTCCGCATTAGCAGATGTATGTTACAGTCCAGACACAGGCCATCCTCCCCATGTGACACAAGACAGATTTTCCCATTTGAGGAAGACAGACCCAGTGCTCATTTATGAACATGTAAACTAAATGGCACTAGTAGATTGATCCTCATAAATGTTAAGCTGTAAGGAATAGTTTTCTCTCGCTTTGCTTTGCAGATTTCTCTCTCTCTCTTGCTCTCTCTCTCTCACTCTCTCCCTAACTCTCTCTCTCTCTCGCTCTCTCTCTCTCTCTGTGTCTCTCTTCTTCATGCGTGCAGAGTTGATAAGTTGATTGCTGATAAGTGTTATTCATTTCAATAACTAAGCCAATTAAAAATGGAATTTTATCTAATTCCTGCTTTGATAGTTGGACATTATTTGCCAGAGTTTAAAACTGAAAGTTCTCAGTTAATAGTGTGATATATTTAGTTTTCCCTTTTCTTTTTTCTTTTTTCTGGAATGATGTGGTAACAGAATTTAGTCATTGTCCTCCAATTGCATGATTCCATTTGGCTTTTCAATTAGCCTGTTTTGCCATTCAGAACAGTGCATAAGGTACTGCAGTAACCATTTCTCAGCAAAAATGTTTCATGTATAATTCAATGTAAGTAAAAGCCATAATAGTTTTTTGCAGCTAATAACACTTGTCTGAAAACGTGCCTGTAAGGATAATCGATTTAAAGGCAGACACACTACTATTACAACACTTTGTTGATTAATAAGGACACTTTGCCTGCAGCTGGTATAGCCAAGGGGAGTATAGACAAAACTTGAAATAGGAAAAGGGAGCTATACTGAAACAGACTCCTCTATTTTTCATGACCAAGGTCACTTATCAGTGACCAGAAAGTCACCAAGTTCTCTTCATCATTTCAATAAGACACTCAAAGTTAGAAAAAAATTGCATGGACGTTTCTTTGTAATACACCCCTGGGCTTTTTATTATGACTTCATTTCCCGTTGTAATATTGGAACGTCTCTATAATTGTAAAAGTGTAATATACTATAATAGAATTTCATTTTGAACCCTGAATGGTCTATGCCATCTCTGCTCAATTTGAGTAGAATAATGATTTTTAATGTCCACACATGGCTTCCTGTGACCTTATTCAATCTCTGGGCTGATCAGGAAATATATTGATTCAATTACAGGCCTGATGACAAGCGAACAGAGGAGAGGAGGGGAAAAAGGTCAGCACATATTTGAAAATGTAAATCTTAACAATATCTTTTGGGTTTGCTGAAAAAAGCCATTATCAAATGCCATTTGGGTCCAGCGGCATCAAGCCCTCCGCCTGCCTTTCCTCCCAGAGCAATGGGAATCGTTAGAATGTGTAGGACATTGCTGCTAGTGGAGTTTTCCATTGTCTGGAACAGTGATGTGACTAATTCAAAGTGTGCAGGGCCTCTATTTTGCCGCATGATTGTTATGTTCACACTGGTTGTAATGGTCACTGCTATTTCTTCAGCAGAGCATTTGTTACAAACTGACCCAGTACAATAGGAAAAATGTGTCAATGTTTTTGACTTATGACTTTCAAATGTCTTCCTATTCATGTAATCAGCTATAGCATAAGGTGGACTCAGCCAGTGGAATTACCAGTGATGTGCTCTACCCAAACATTGAACAAAGCTCTGAAATTCATCCCTGAGCAAATTACATGCACACACCACACCGAGTACTAATTCTTTGTGTGGTCATTAAAACCTAATTAAAATTAAATTGTTCATTTGCATACCACTGTGTGTCGCATAATAAATTATTAATTGAAGATAAATAAATGAATGATATTAGAAAAAGGAGTGATGTTACATATACATATACACCTACAGTGATGCTGTGATTGTCTTTCTTTGAGGAGGAAGGTGAAGCTTTTTTCAAGGGAAATAATCGCCCCCCTAGACAGAAGTATAAACAACAGAACCTGCTGAGGAAAAGGATGGCGGTTAAAAAGGACAGGGGGTGGACTGTATGTGAATCTGAAAGACCAGATCTGAAGAGCTTTCTGATTAAGTTCTGTAACCCTGTAAATGTAGCATGGACAGAATGGTCCTACTGTTAAATCCCCAATGCATCAGACAAAAGTGGATAGCATTTTTCCTCTCCTCTGCTTTTCATTTCACTGCAAATTGATTAACTCTCTCTCCCCTGCTGTCACTGCTTGACTTTGGCAAATTATGAATAAATAGACTTTTCTCCTGCTGACAAATATTTTGGTTATCCAGCCCAAAAAAGGTCCTTTAGTGGGCCATTTTCCACAAGCCACCACATTCATTCTTCCACATCTGCATGTGTTTACGGCTGGATCATCCTGTTTTAATGCTGGAATATCCACCCCATCTTCAAGGGTTTCAACAACCTATCTTTTACCCTTAGTTATGTGTTCAATTCTTCTCTTGTTGTTAGTATTCCAGAATTTTCAGTTGCAGAAATTGGTAATTGCAGCAGCCCCCTTTTCAAATCACTTCATTAATGAAATGGGATTGGGAAAGGTTCTGAGCTAATGGATTATTCTGGGGCTGGGTGGTTCAGGCCTGTTTACCGGAGGTCACATTTCATTTGCTGCCTATGTCAGGCGACTAGCAGCAGGGCCTCTGAGGCAGTCTAATCAATGTCTCCGTGCCGTAGCCCTTGAATGAATCCATTAAAGTTATGCGGATGCATCCTACCCAGGAAAGAAAAAGTCTCCTGATACCTCTGATAGAAATTAGCCATGTATTAGGAGAGAGGCTGGCTCATTCTGGAAGCAAGCCAAAGCAGAATTAATAGGCCATCAGAGCCTCTTGTGTGTTAAATCCCATTTGTTCGCCCATGCTTTATGAAAGCTTTTCCTCTGCTGCTTCTCCCAGCCTGGTGTGGGACCCCCACATATCCACCACCAAACTTCACTCATTAAATAAAGTTCCAGCCGGGTGCAGACAGGGAGGGTTGGAGACTGGGGACAGGGCTGGGGTTTAGACTGGGGCTGCTGGTAGTGGTTCTGCTGAGGAGGTGGATGATGATGAGGCTTCATAGGAGAGAGGCTGGAGCTGTGATTGCAGCTGGGGGTTTGGTTGGGATGCCTGAGTCTGTCTGTGGCCAAGGCTGCAGCTAAGAGTACTTTAGCAGGACACTGGGGGATCCTGGTCATGTGGACCTCTTCAGCACTAACATCATCTCTGCAATGTCCTCTAATCCTACAGATTGCTCTTCAATGTGTTTATGAGGAAGAAAGGCTCTGGCCGAATCTCTTTGAAAAGGATGTCTGGGGTGCCTGAACCAATCAGAACAAAAGGTCCTACTCCTGCTATTTTTCGAGCACTTTTTTGGAGCAGGATCATTATTTCCTGTATGCTTGAAAACACGCAGGATGACATGAGATAATTATTGGACATATACTTTACTTAAAGAGTAAAGGCTTTTGGCATGCCTGATACAGAGACAAATTCAGACTGGGTGTTTTCTTACCTTTTGTTTTGTGGCTCTGCATAATTCATTGGGATGCTGCCTTTAACAAACTTGCTGTCTCTCTCTGTGAGGTTTTCATCACAGACTTTCTTTTTTCGCCTTGAATGGATCCTTTTTTCTTATTCCTAAAAGACCAATTAACTCTGCCTTCGTTTATGGTGGTGTAATCGTTTATATCTGGTGTGAGCTTCTCCCTGGGGCTCCAGCCAGCCCAGATCGGCCCAGGGTTGAGCCTGTAAACAATCAAGGCACTGACTCACCTTGACAAAACCAATGATAACCTCTAAACGCACTATGTGCTAGCCTCAAATCAAGCAGCCAACCAAACTAACATGGAGACAGCACAAAGGGACGGCCTCAAACTGCTGAGGAACAGAACGTCCACATTCTGAATCCACT
The DNA here is from genome assembly GCF_901001165.1 of Salmo trutta. Classification (NCBI taxonomy): domain Eukaryota; kingdom Metazoa; phylum Chordata; class Actinopteri; order Salmoniformes; family Salmonidae; genus Salmo; species Salmo trutta. Next base: position 25,617,158 of record NC_042968.1, read on the forward strand.
GGAGAGCTATTACAACTCAACCGTCCTCTCTACAAGGCAGACAAACAACAATTCCCAGAGTCCCTCAGTTCTCCACGGTGGTCATTTACATGAAGATTAGGGGTTAGGTGCGTGAGACTTCTAGAGGTCAGTCTGAGTGGGGTACACACACGTGCAAGTACACACACACACACACACACCTCACTCAATGCAAGGAGAATAGCAAGCAGTACCGCACTCACTCAAAATGTACTCTTAAAATGTATTCTAAACAAACTCTCACAACACTCACACACCCACACACACATACACGCTTGCTAATACACGCGACTCACACAGACACACACACACACACACACACACACACACACACACACGTAAATGAGATCTAAAATGGCTCTCATGTTTGCCCTCTTCCACCAGTGCCAGAGTCACGCATCATTGTCAGCAGCCGGCGAAACAAGATGAAATAAAATTCTAAGCCGTCCTGGCAGTCAAGGACACCATTCCCTCACCGTAATAGCCTGTATCGTCTGGCCACTCCATGTGTAGCTTTTCTTCATTGCTCTGGGCTTTTATTCCTGACAATAAGCTCTTTATCACTCCTCAACACAATTCATTTAAAACCACCGTCAAGAAGCAATCAAACCTTAAGTAAGAGGATTCAAAGTCAGTGTGTTATTGTTAAGCAAAGTAGCGTTACTTCATTTCCATAATGCTCACAAGCCAATATGCTAGGGAGGTAATAGTAAGTAACAGCACACAGGAAAATAATAAACAGTTCATATTATTTAAGTTTTAGCCCAAATGTAAACCCTATACTCCATGACCTTCTCTCAGTCTTGCATCTGTTTGAACTTTTTGGTTTGTCTCCCACCCCCTCTCCTCTTCTCTCTCTTTCTCTCTGAAGGATGACATTATGTTTGGCTTTCTTGTCTCTCTGCCCTGGACACCTATGATTTAGAAACTCTTGACATATCCATTACACCACACAGATTGGCTATTCTCCTCTCCCGGGTTCTCACCACCCTATAGAAATGACATGGACCTTTCTGTTTTTTCTCTAATGTCCTCAATTCACGGCTGGTGCTTTTAGCAAGAAGTGGATTCTAATTTCAAGAGTCTTCCCCTACTATTAACTAGAGACTTCAAGAGCTACAGGGAAGACATCAATCTTGACAAGGTCTTTTTGAGCCACGGCTGAAAAGGCAATCCCATTGTGTATTTTTTCACCTGCTTTCTACGGTCTGACAAAAGATGGACATGAGTGCTTGTTTATTGTTGGTAGCCTTGGTACTATTACTACTCTCATTGGTCATATATATATATAATCAGTGATAGTAGTGGTAGTGATAATAGTACTATTATTAGTAGCAATTTCAACAATCAGCTGTTGTTGCTATATAATTACTTTTTGTCCATCATTACTGTAATATCATTATCATCATCATTACCATCATATGAAGCAGGATGCTTATATTCTTGTCTAGCCAGTTTCGATCAACATTAGTTTAAATACTTTAACCCCACAGTCCATGTTGCCACCCAACACTGCTGTTTACATGTGGATTGGTCTGCATCTCCATGTGTTTGCTGATTTATTGAGTGGTGATTTGTGGATTCCTTTCTGCAGCCATGGATTGATCCAGTAGGGAGGGAAGTTCATCAGGAGGACCTCTACTCTGTGAATGGATTCTTCATGACGATGGGACCACAGGATCATACTCTGGCAGGAGTTCAGAGTGCATCCAAAATGGCACCCTATTCCCTATATACAGGGGCGGAGCCAGAGGGGTGTCCGGGGTGGCACTGGACACCCCTGACATCTGATTGGCCACCCCGGGTGCCACCCCAAAATGTAATTCGCTACTGGCAGTTTGATGCTGATTGACATCTCATTTCAACTCTTGTTGAAAGAATGATTTAATTTGACGTTCGGCGGCACATTTTTCAAATCAAGGAAGAGCAATATTAACGTTGGTTGCGAGATACAGAAGAATGAGAATAAGAAGAACATACAGAAGAAGAAGAGAGAATATTCCCACAGCTCTTTTCACGATTGGCAAAAGCATCATATTCATACCTTAAGTTTTAAGGTTTAGCATCGGGTTTAGGTTTCCTGAACAACTTTTACAAAAATTGAGTCGCTGTGTTTAACGTTAGACCTTTGGCTCCATTAACAGACAGTTAATCAGATTTAGCCTAACATTATGTTTACATCTGTGCTAGTAATACAAACGCATATACAGTGCAGTGTCGTAAGTTACAGTATATGAATGTTTAGCTAATGTGGGGTAACTAGTAGGGTACAGCTGTCAGTGTTCAGCAAGTTAACATTCAGCAATTTGAAATCCATTAACTCAGTAAGATTTTCGTACTTGAACTCAAAACGAACAGTTGTTATTATCAATCTGTTAAAGTTACTCAAAAGTTTACCACAATTTGAAGATAGCCTGTTTGCTATTGTAAAGGTGTAAGAGTTTATAGCTAGCTAAGTTACTTACTGCAGAGTAAGGCCATGATCTAACTAGTAACTTAGACAGGTAGTTGATTTTAAGATACAGTTATGATAAGGGGGATTTGTAATTAAGAGATGAGATTGGACTAAAATGTGGGTAATTGGATGCTTAGATGTAACCATAGACTGTCTTATTTTTGCATAGGGTCAATTAAACATGAAAAGAAAGGGAGAGATAGACTTATTTTTAAAGAAGCACAAACAGGCAGATCAGGTGTAAACAGACCCCAGCCCTTGGATCACCACCGGACCCCAGAGCAGCTCCCTAGCTGAGGCTAGTCAGAGTCAGTGTGGTCAGACTTCACAAGGACCCAGTCTACCACCACCAGGTCAGAGCAGCTTCCTACCTGAGGCTAGTCAGAGTCAGTGTGGTCAGACTTCACAAGGACCCAGTCTACCACCACCAGGTCAGAGCAGCTCCCTACCTAAGGCTAGTCAGAGTCAGTGTGGTCAGACTTCACAAGGACCCAGTCTACCACCACCAGGTCAGAGCAGCTCCCTACCTGAGGCTAGTCAGAGTCAGTGTGGTCAGACTTCACAAGGACCCAGTCTACCACCACCAGGTCAGAGCAGCTCCCTACCTGAGGCTAGTCAGAGTCAGTGTGGTCAGACTTCACAAGGACCCAGTCTACCACCACCAGGTCAGAGTATCTACCAGGCAGTGAGTCACATGCCCAGTTCAGAATTTAAGTTGAAGAATTTAAGCTTCATCTTGTTATAGATGATTTTGTCAGATTAAGCCTCTCTTTAAAATGTTGGTTGTTGATTCATGTGTGTTCTTATTTTGATGGCTGTGGCATTTTTATTGTGATTATACACTAATGGCTCAGGCTCCAGCCTTAGTCCCCAACCTAACCTGTCCACCCCCGCTGAAGGCTCAGGGCTAAGGCGCATCGCTGGAGACCTCGGGCTGAGGCGCGTCGCTGGAGACCTCGGGCTGATGCACGTCGCTGGAGACCTCGAGCTGAAGCACAACTCTGGAAGCTCCGGACTGGAGGGCGACTCTGGCTGTGCCAGTTCCAGACTGAAGGGCGAATCTGGCTGCGCCGGTTCCGGACTGAAGGGCGACTCTGGCTGCGCCGGTTCTGGACTGAAGGGCGACTCTGGCTGCGCCGGTTCTGGACTGAAGGGCGACTCTGGCTGCGCCGGTTCCGGACTGAAGGGCGACTCTGGCTGCGCCGGTTCCGGACTGAAGGGCGACTCTGGCTGCGCCGGTTCTGGACTGAAGGGCGACTCTGGCTGCGCCGGTTCCGGACTGTAGGGCGACTCTGGCTGCGCCGGTTCCGGACTGAAGGGCGACTCTGGCTGCGCCAGTTCCGGACTGAAGGGCGACTCTGGCTGCGCCGGTTCCGGACTGAAGGGCGTCTCTGTTGGCTCCGGACTGTGGGCCGTCTCTGTCGGCTTCGGACTGTGGGCCGTCTCTGTCGGCTCCGAACTGTGGGCCGTCTCTGTCAGCTCTGAACTGTGGGCCATCTCTGTCGGCTCCGGACTGTGGGCCGCCTCTGTCGGCTCCGGACTGTGGGCCGCCTCTGTCGGCTCTGGACTGTGGGCCATCTTTTCAGGCTCCGGACTGTAGGATGTCGCCGGACGCACTGGACAGGGAACTGTCGCCGGAATCTCTAGACGGGGAACTGTCGCCGGAATCTCTAGACGGGGCACTGTCGCCGGAAGCTCTGGACGGTGCACTGTCGCCGGAAGCTCTAGACGGGGAAATGTCAGCGGAAGCTCTGGACGGGGTACTGTCGTCGGAAGCTCTGGACTGGAGCTGCGCACTGAAGGCCTGATGCGTGGGGCTGGCTTAGGAGGCGCCAGACTATTTTCATCACCACAGGGCTAGTGCGAGGAGCAGGAGCAGGATGAACTGGACTGGGCTGACGCACTGGAGGCCTGGTGCGTGGGGCTGGTACTGGAGGTACCAGACTGGAGACACGCACCCCAAGGCTAGTGCGAGGAGTGGGAACAGGACATACTGGACTGGGCTGACGCACTGGAGGCCTGGTGCGTGGTACTGGCTTTGGAGGCGCCAGATTGGAGACACACACCTCAGGGCTAATGCGGGGAGCGGGAACAGGATACACTGGGCCGTGGAGGCACACTGGCGGTCTCGAGCGCAGGACTGGCACCACCCATACTGGCTGGGTGCCCGCTTCCCCCCAGCAAATGCGGGACGCTGGCACCGAGCACACCGGCCGGTGGATGCTCGGCCTCGACGCCGTGCACATCACCCCATAGCATGGGGCCTGACCAGTACAACGCTGCCTCCGGTAAGCACGGGGAGTTGGCTTAGGGCTCAACCCTGGCCCAGCCAAACTACCCATGTGCCCCCCCAAAACATTTTTTGGGGGGCTGCCTCTCAGGCTTCCATGCCAGCCGTGTTCCAGCATAACACTCCCGGTCCTCTCCAGCCTTCCTCCATGGTCCCTCTCCGGCTAGGATCTCCTCCCAAGTCCACGACTCCAGATAGCTCCTCTCCAGCTCCTTACCCCACTGCTTGGTCCGTTGGTGGTGGGAAGTTCTGTCACGGCCGTCGTAAGGATTGGACCAAAATGCAGCTGGTACGTGATTGCTCATATTAACTTTTATTGAACACTACACAAAAACAAGAAAACGAATGAACGACAGCTAAACAGTTTTGCAGGCTATACACAGCAGTGCATAAACAACTTCCCACAAAAGACAGGTGGAAAAAGGGCTACCTAAGTATGGCTCCCAATCAGCAACAATGATGTACAGCTGTTCCTGATTGAGAGCCATACCAGGCCAACACAAAGAAATACACAACATAAAAAGAACATAGAAATACCCAAAAACCCCCGACAACACAAAACAAACACACCCCTGCCACGCCCTGACCAAACTACAATAACAAATAACCCCTTATACTGGTCAGGACGTGACAGGGTTTAAGCTCCGTTCGAAGGCAGAGCATCATATCAATGCTATGTATGCTTGGAATCAGCATAAAAGGGCTATTGACAGCAACTCATCAATGTTAGATGTCATAAATGAGGACCGGAAAAATAAAGTGGAGGAACATTACATTAAAACAATTGCAGATGTGTTCCTATTAACTGCCACTCAAAATATAGAGCAGAGAGGCCATCAAGAGTCTGATGACTCTCACAACAAGGGTAATTTTTTGACAATCTTAGAAGAAATAACAAAGCATGACCCTCTCATAGAGAAAAGGATGAGTACACAAGCCACCAAATCCAGAACAAATTTCTTGAGGGCTGAGCTGAGATGGTACAATGTGAAATAATAAGAGAAGTAAAAGAAAGTGAAGTTTGTAGTGTAATTGCAGATGAAACCAAAGATTTAAGAGAAAAAAGAACAGATGTCTTTAGTTGTAATAGTTGTACTATTACATCCACAAAAGCTTTTTACACTTTCAGTCAGCTGAAAGCTTAGATGCAGCAGGTCTCACAAAAATTATAATTGATTTCCTTGAAAAACATGGTCTGGACTACAGAAATAATCTTGTGGGGCAAGGCTATGACAGTGTATCCGTCATGAGCGGAAAACATTCTGGTGTGTCTGCACGGATTAAAAACAGGTCAAGATTTGCATTTTATGTGCACTGTAATAAACATTGTTTGAATTTGGTTCTTGTCGATGCTGTAAAATCAGAGGCAGTTAACTGTTTTGCTCTCCTGCAGAAGCTTTATAACTTTGTATCTGCCTCGTACGTTCATCTCAAGTGGTTCAGAGATCAGAAAGAGATGTATCCACAGCAGCAGCCCAGGGAACTACAGAGACTAAAGGATGTAAGGTGGCATGATACGTGGCATGCCGTAATCTGAGGGACAGGCTTCCAGCAGTTCTAAGAGTACTACAGTACATGACACTTGAAAATAGTGGTGATAGATCAGTGGAGGCAAGGGGCCTTCTATCTCAGATAGATTTACATTTCATAGGGCTTTTGGTTAAATTTTGAAAAGTGCTTGGTGATGCCAAATGTCTTTCTGACATGCTCCAATCAAGCTCTCTTGACCTAGCAAGGGCTGTGGATCTAGTAGGTGCCCTTACAGACACATTACAGGACTACAGAAGTGAGGGTTACTTTGGAGAACTATGGAAAGAGGTTGAAGAGATTGCAGAACACTGCAAAATAAATGTATAAACAGTGTGTAAAAAACAGCCTAAAACAAGCTTAAGATTTCACGACTCATTGATGATGAGCACTGTAGGACAGAAAAATAGTGACCAAAGTGATGGTGAGAGCTTCCAAAGAGCTATCATTTATCAGGTGCTTGACAGTCTTACAGCTGAGCTGCAGAGGCGTTTTTCAAAAAAGAATTGTGAGATAATGCAAGGGGTCCAGTCTCGCAACCCAAAGAGTACAACATTCTTGAATGAGGAGCCTCTGTTTGCCTTTGCTCAGACCTTTGAGTCAGATTTAGAGGACCTCAAACATGAGGTTCATCAAACCAAGCGGCTTCTTGATAGGAGAGAGAAAAGTGGAAGGGACAGACCGTCTACTCTCCTTGACTTTATTATGTTTCTAGAACCTTCTAAAGAGGTCTTTCATGAGCTATTTTGACTTTGTAAGGTTTCTGTTGTTACACCAGTCAGCAGTGCTTCTTGCGAGAGAAGCTTCTCAGCTTTAAAACTGATTAAAACCCACCTTAGGACAACAATGGTTAATGACAGGTAAGTCACCTCTAAATTCTCAGTGTTGAGTTTTTTTATTTTATTTTTATTTCACCTTTATTTAACCAGGTAGGCTAGTTGAGAACAAGTTCTCATTTGCAACTGCGACCTGGCCAAGATAAAGCAAAGCAATTCGACACTTACAATAACACAGAGTTACACATGGAATAAACAAACATACAATCAATAATACAGTAGAAAAATCTATATACAGCATGTGCAAATGAGGTAGGATAAGAGAGGTAAGGCAATAAATAGGCCATGGTGGCAAAGTAATTACAATATAGCAATTAAACACTGGAATGGTAGGATGTGCAGAAGATGAATGTGCAAGTTGAGATACTGGGGTGCAAAGGAGCAAGATAAATAAATAAATACAGCATGGGGATGAGGTAGATTGGATGGGCTATTTACAGATGAGCTATGTACAGGTGCAGTGATCTGTGAGCTGCTCTGACAGCTGGTGCTTAAAGCTAGTGAGGGAGGTAAGAGTCTCCAGCTTTAGAGATTTTTGCAGTTCGTTCCAGTCATTGGCAGCAGAGAACTGGAAGGAGAGGCGGCCAAAGGAAGAATGGGCTTTGGGGGTGACCAGTGAGATATACCTGCTGGAGCGCGTGCTACGGGTGGGTGCTGCTATGGTGACCAGTGAGCTGAGATAAGGCGGGGTTTTACCTAGCAGAGACTTGTAGCTGACCTGGAGCCAGTGGGTTTGGCGACGAGTATGAAGCGAGGGCCAGCCAACGTGATCATACAGGTCGCAGTGGTGGGTAGTATATGGGGCTTTGGTGACAAAACGGATGGCACTGTGATAGACTGCATCCAATTTGTTGAGTAGAGTGTTGGAGGCTATTTTGTAAATTACATTGCCGAAGTTGAGGATCGGTAGGATTGTCAGTTTTACGAGGGTATGTTTGGCAGCATGAGTGAAGGATGCTTTGTTGCGAAATAGGAAGCCGAGTCTAGATTTAATTTTGGATTGGAGATGTTTAATGTGAGTCTGGAAGGACAGTTTACAGTCTAACCAGACACCTAGGTATTTGTAGTTGTCCACATATTCTAAGTCAGAACTGTCCAGAGTAGTGATGCTGGACGGGCGGGCAGGTGTGGGCAGCGATCGGTTGAAGAGCATGCATTTAGTTTTACTTGCATTTAAGAGGATTTGGAGGCCATGGAAGGAGAGTTGTATGGCATTGAAGCTCATCTGGAGGTTAGTTAACACAGTGTCCAATGAAGGGCCAGAGGTATACAGAATGATGTCGTCTGCGTAGAGGTGGATCAAAGAATCCCCAGCAGCGAGATCGACATCATTGATGTATACAGAGAAGAGAGTCGGCCCGAGAATTGAACCCTGTGGCACCCCCATAGAGACTGCCAGAGGTCTGGACAACAGGTCCTCCTATTTGACACACTGAACTCTATCGGAGAAGTAGTTGGTGAACCAAGCGAGGCAATCATTTGAGAAACCAAGACTGTTGTTACGCTCGTCGTAAACATTGGACCAAGGTGCAGAGTGGTAGGCGAACATTTTACTTTTATTTTATGATGACTGTAAAGTTCTGCAGGCTACACAGCAACTATCCAAAAACAAGATCCCACAAACTAAAGGTGGAAAAAAGGCTGCCTAAGTATGATCCCCAATCAAAGACAACGATAGATAGCTGCCTCTGATTGGGAACCATACCCGGCCAACAAAGAAATAGAAAAACTAGAATGCCCACCCAAATCACACCCTGACCTAACCAAATAGAGAAATAAAAAGGCTCTCTAAGGTCAGGGCGTGACAGCTGTTGAGTCTGCCAATAAGAATGTTGTGATTGATGGAGTCGAAAGCCTTAGCCAGGTCGATGAATACGGCTGCACAGTAATGTCTCTTATCGATGGCGGTTATGATATCGTTTTGGACCTTGAGCGTGGCTGAGGTGCACCCATGACCAGCTCTAAAACCAGATTGCATAACGGAGAAGGTACGGTGAGAATAGATATAGGTCTGTAGCAGTTTGGGTCTAGAGTGTCACCCACTTTGAAGAGGGGGATGACAGCAGCAGCTTTCCAATCTATGGGAATCTCAGACGATACGAAAGAGAGGTTGAACAGGCTAGTAATAGAGATTGCAATAATTTCGGCAGATCATTTTAGAAAGAGAGGGTCCAGATTGTCTAGCCCGGCTGATTTGTAGGGGTCTAGATTTTGCAGCTCTTTCAGAACATCAGCTATCTGGATTTGGGTGAAGTTGAAGTGGGGGAGGTTTGGGCGAGTTGCTGTGGGGAGCGCAGGGCTGTTGACCGGGGTAGGGGTAGCCAGGTGGAAAGCATGGCCAGCCGTAGAAAATGCTTATTGAATTTCTCAATTATTGTGGATTTATCGGTAGAGACAGTGTTTCCTAGCCTCAGTGCAGTGGGCAGCTGGGAGGAGGTGCTTTTATTCTCCATGGACTTTACAGTGTCCCAGAACTTTTTTCAGTTTGTACTACAGGATGCACAATTCTGTTTGAAAAAGCTAGCCTTAGCTTTCCTAACTGCCTGTGTATATTGGTTCCTAACTTAAGGAGTTAAGGAGGGCACGCTCCCTCAACATAGATGAGTTTGTGAAACATTTTGCCAGCTCTCACCAGAACCGCAGAATTATGCTGTTTTAAATCTACCTAGGATAATTTGGCAGTTAGGCGGTCCCTCTGGTCATGATTAAAACCTGCACTGTGTACTAGCTAGTACACTGACATTCTAAAATGATAAATCCAAAGGGTATCAAGGCACAAAGATTTCATTTGGTCTTAATTAGGCCAATTCCAAAACTTTTCTTTGCTATTAGTTAACATTTTTTTACATTTTACATTTTATACATAATATATATGAGCATAAATATGATACTGTAAGTTTGTAATATTGATGGCCACCAAAATTATTTTTATTTTTCAAGTCCATTTCTGCTTGATACGTGGTATGTCAAATTGCAGTGTGTTTTTTTGTAAATAAACTATTCAATTTATGTAACACACAAATGCTATCTTATCTCTTTGGTACTTGAACTTTATTTTCTGAAAATATGTTGGATGTTCAACATTTATAGACCCAGATCATATATTCATGAAAACAGAGTGACCCAAGTCTCTCCAGTATGTGAGTACAGTGTGTGTGTGTGTGTGAGAGAGAGAGAGAGAGAGAGAGAGAGTGAACCTTTTTGGACCACACTATCTGCCACATTGCAGAAATCTGGGTTAAGTGAATTATCACTTCTACCTCTAATCAGCAATCATAGGATTCATTCATGCTCCTTAGATGCCAGGTTAGGGTTACACACACATTTTCCGTCATGGTCTATGAACCCCCTGAAGTAGCCTTGGCCACCCCCTGTATAAAACTCGAGTTCCACCACTGCCTATATAGTGCACTATTTTTGACCTGGGCCCATATTGTCAAGCCATAGGACCCTGGCCAAAAGTAGTGCACTGAATAGGGAATAAGATGCCATTTTGCATGCACCCCAGGTGTGTGAAACACTCTGCTGTATGTCAGGGGGGTTCTGTGTCCAATCATGACCAAAGATACCAGGCACATATTTCAAATTTTACATTTACATTTGAGTCATTTAGCAGACGCTCTTATCCAGAGCGACTTACAGTAGTGAATGCATACATTTCATTTCAAGCGTTTTTTTTCATGTCTAATAGTGACGTGAGACTGAGACCTAGTTGATCCCATTACTTTGAAATAATCCCATTTGTTATGCCGTTTTTGGATCTTTGCTGTCAAATAGATAAGGAGGAAAGTACTATGGGCAATAATTTGTTATTTATCATGCAGATGCTAGGCCTATATATTAGTTGGTCCTGCATTAGGCTACTTTTGTGTCCAATGTACTTGCTAGATATAATATCTAGATAAATTATGCCACAGAGAAAAGGACTGCATAGGAGACATATTCACCTGTATAGGAAACGAGTGAACATATATCTGTATATCTGTCATAAAGAACACACAATACATCAATAGTAAGACTAGCAGCATTATTATTGAGCTAATTCCCTGTTGTAAAATGGTCTAATAAACATGGGTGTGAAATGTTGTGTCCACTCTCTTCCCTACCTGTACTTGCTTCGAGTGCTTCCCATTCCTAACACTAACTTCATCACCAGGGGATTAATGCTAATGCTTTCAATGAGCACGGCCCAGAAATGAAAAGAATTAAGGGCAATTAGCATGCTAACAAATGGCTAATAACATGTCAGTTGTTCCATTTTATGACATTACCTGTAATCTTTGTGTTGAGAACCTCATTTTCCATCCTAATGAATGGGGCGGAGTGTTAAATTATTCAACACTGCTCTGTAATTCTCTTTTAATATTCATAATTCCTATTTGTTAAACGCCGTGACTAAAATAAAGCAGTGCAGGATTAATATTTGCACCTTTTTATCACGACTCTGCCATACTGTCACCAGGGAGTTCTCTTTTTGTTCCCAGAGTCCTTAGCAAACGTGGGCAGCACTCCTATGTGGGTAGAAGACAAAAGTGAGCATTACACCACGGCCATGGCTAATGCTACGGCTACACTGTACCGCTAAGGCCATGCTAACTGCTCCCTCGGCGTATTAACCCCATGTAATTAACAGTAGCGCTTTACTATGGTACTTTACTTTCTGCAATGTGAACAGCTCTTTGTGGATGTGTGAATTTCCAGTAGGCTGCAGGCAGTAAGCCCTAGAATGTAATTTGCAAGCCATTGTCACAGGGACAAACAGTGAGATGGGCAATATGAAAAGCCTGGTGCTGAGTGAGCTATGATTTATTGGATCTCTCTGATAGCTATTGGGTAGAGTGGGTTTTCTCTTCCCCTCACCGATGCTACCTGCCATTACCATCCCTGCGCTCTACACTGCAGTAAGCTCTAATAATGAAAATAACAATAATGATAACAATAATAGCATCACTTCAATCTCACTTTCAGTGATTACATTGTTCCACCAGTTTCCGTTTCTGCTTAAATTATATTTAACTTCATCTACTGCGCACCGCAAACAGGATTACTGGTACTTATCTGAAATGAAAGTGCATTTTCAACGCGGTTTAATAACGAGAGTGGAAAATCCAGTCCATAGCAATAAAGCTAAAACTAATTCATTAGAATGGCTGCGTTGAGCGTTTCAATTGTGTTTCGCATGGCCATCCCTGCTCCCCTGTACTGAAACAAGCAGTCAAAGAAATGAGGGAGAGGGCCATTTGTGTAATCTGAAATGAGAGCAGGCTACTGGAGAGATCACAGCAACAGAGAAGCAGCTGCATCCACACTCTTCTCTTCAAGCAGGGCCTCTTCAAAGGCCCACTAAATGGCCAACTTAAAAGCAAACGACTATCAAACTCTGAAACTTTCCTTAAGCATCTTGAGAGGAGTGGAGAGGAGTGGATGGATGGTTGGGGGTGGAATGGAGGGATGGAGAGGAGTGGAGGGTTGGGGTGGAATGGAGGGATGGAGAGGAGTGGAGGGTTGGGGTGGAATGGAGGGATGGAGAGGAGTGGAGGGTTGGGGTGGAATGGAGGGATGGAGAGGAGTGGAGGGTTGGGGTGGAATGGAGGGATGGAGAGGAGTGGAGGGTTGGGGTGGAATGGAGGGATGGAGAGGAGTGGAGGGTTGGAAGTGGAAGGGAGGGTGTGGGGAGAGAAGAGAAGAGTGCTGTACGTCCTCATGCATCTAAAGTGGTCAGCAGTTTGAGCCCATCCGTGCCTCCTGTTCCATTATGGAATAGTAACACAGGGGCCTGTTTGTTCCTCTAACACAATTAACAAGGTTTCTGCAGCACATCAATACTGCTATTTGCATAGCGTATTGATCTGGAGTCCTTATAATCACAAAATGTTAATTGCACCAATTAATTCTCAATCTGTTTGTGCCCTTGTCTGGCTGCCCGGAGCCCAGAAGGTCAGAGTGAAAATGAACTGCTCTTTGATTCTCCTCCAGGAAAAGCTTTTCTCCCAAGACAACACTGTTTTCTATCGGAAGTCCAGAGGCCTAACCGTCTTTTATCATTATTATCATTCCCGGTGAGTAGCGCCTAATGGGTTGGAAATCATGTGATCTGATTTGTCCTTTTAAACAAGGTTTTTCTTGTTTCGTTCATTAGTGAAGGCTGCCCCCGTCCCCTCCCTCCTCCCTCCTCTCTCTCTCTCTCTCTCTCTCTGTCTGTCTGTCTGTCTGTCTGTCTGTCTGTCTGTCTGTCTGTCTGTCTGTCTGTCTGTCTGTCTGTCTGTCTGTCTGTCTGTCTGTCTGTCTGTGCCCCGAAAGCCACAGTGTCCGCCTCATATTGACTAATAAGTCATTCTCCCACATTTGATTCATACCCCCTATGCCATGTCTGTGCTGTGTCTGTCGCTCTCTGGCCTTGTTGCTACACCGTGTTACTACATGGTGGAACATGACCTCGTGCTCTGTTGTCTGTTTGAGATGATCAGTGCAATAAGTCAGGAGGATTCTATTCCCAGACCATTCCCCTTGTTAGTCTCTGTGGCATCTATGGGTGATAGTGAGTTTGTCTGTGTGCCCTCTTCTCCTTTCCATCGCAACACAATGAGCTATACTGTGATGTTATGGTATTTACAGTAGTTATATAAATGAATCTTTGTTTTAATGTGTGGAATATTTGTTATTGTCTTGAGTGGACATTTCAACCCGAGATGCTGTCCATTCCTCAGGACCATGAGTGAAGACCAGTGTTACCAACACAATGTTAGGTCTGGCATATGCCTGTCCATTGACATTCTACCTATTTAACCTAAAGCCTGACACCTGCATGACATCAGCATCATGGACATAACATTTATTGAAGATAAGTAGTTTTGAGAAAATTCTGGTTAATCTTCCTATTCATACCTTTCCATACATACCTTACTTACAATGAGAGGTTATCCAGAGGCTTTTCTGAGCATGCCTGCTCACACACAGCCCACTCTGAGTCCCCGTCTCTCTGTCGTCCCTGCCTGCTCACACACAGCCCACTCTGAGTCCCCGTCTCTCTGTCGTCCCTGCCTGCTCACACACAGCCCACTCTGAGTCCCCGTCTCTCTGTCGTCCCTGCCTGCTCACACACATCCCACTCTGAGTCCCCGTCTCTCTGTCGTCCCTGCCTGCTCACACACAGCCCACTCTGAGTCCCCGTCTCTCTGCCGTCCCTGCCTGCTCACACACAGCCCACTCTGAGTCCCCGTCTCTCTGTCGTCCCTGCCTGCTCACACACAGCCCACTCTGAGTCCCCGTCTCTCTGTCGTCCCTGCCTGCTCACACACAGCCCACTCTGAGTCCCAGTCTCTCTGTCGTCCCTGCCTGCTCACACACATCCCACTCTGAGTCCCCGTCTCTCTGTCGTCCCTGCCTGCTCACACACATCCCACTCTGAGTCCCCGTCTCTCTGTCGTCCCTGCCTGCTCACACACATCCCACTCTGAGTCCCCGTCTCTCTGTCGTCCCTGCCTGCTCACACACAGCCCACTCTGAGTCCCCGTCTCTCTGTCGTCCCTGCCTGCTCACACACATCCCACTCTGAGTCCCCGTCTCTCTGTCGTCCCTGCCTGCTCACACACATCCCACTCTGAGTCCCCGTCTCTCTGTCGTCCCTGCCTGCTCACACACATCCCACTCTGAGTCCCCGTCTCTCTGTCGTCCCTGCCTGCTCACACACATCCCACTCTGAGTCCCCGTCTCTCTGTCGTCCCTGCCTGCTCACACACATCCCACTCTGAGTCCCCGTCTCTCTGTCGTCCCTGCCTGCTCACACACATCCCACTCTGAGTCCCCGTCTCTCTGTCGTCCCTGCCTGCTCACACACATCCCACTCTGAGTCCCCGTCTCTCTGTCGTCCCTGCCTGCTCACACACATCCCACTCTGAGTCCCCGTCTCTCTGTCGTCCATGGCTGGTCCCAGCCAAGTGACAAATGAGCCAGCCCTGTGTGAAAGATGAATTTCAATCCACTACACCTGTGCCGCCCCACCAAATGAAAGGACTGATTGCCTCAAATTCCATATTTAAAATGTTTAATTCCTCCATTAGAAAACCTATTTACATGAATTAGGGACAATTAGCATTTTCAGTCCCATTTCGTCTTTGCCCCCCCCCCCCCCCATTAACATTTGAAAGTGTCGGCTACCAGAAACAAGAAAGCCCGGGATCTGATTTGCGCTGTCCCCCCACATTAGGTGCCTAGATAGGCTTTTTCATCTGTGCCGACTGCGCTGGAGGAAGGTACTGAGAGCTGGCTCTGTGTCTCTCTGAGTCGCCTCAATTATGTCTAATCAACAAAGATCATTCAATGAAAGACAGCAGAGTGGAGGACAAGGAGGGTCTCCAGGACAAGACCCAGGTTGAGCTATTCATTAGTACCCACCTTTCACACCAAAGGAAATATGCATTCCATTACAGTGAAGGAAGGGAGGGAGGGAGGCCTCTAAAGTCACACTGTACTGCACTGCTGAACAGTGGAGGGAAATGAACAACATAGGCCTCCAAACAGCCTGAGCAGTCGCATGGAGAAATATGGCAGAGGGGAAGAGAGGAGTAAGATGCATAAATAAAGAAGGAGAGAGGAAAAGCAAGAGGAGAGAGGGTAGGAAAGGAATGGTGGCCGTGAGCCAAGTGGTTAGTGTTGGGTCAGTAACCGAAAGGTTGCTGGTTCAAATCCCTGAGCCAACTAGGTAAAAAAAATCTGTTGATGCGCCCTTGAGCAAGGCACTTAACCCTAATTGGTCCTGTAAGTTGGTCTGGATAAGAGCGTCTGCTAAATGACTCAAATGTAACTGAATGGAGAGGGTGTCGGGTGTGTAGTCTGGACCGTGTTGCTCAGGCTTACCATAATGACACTTCTCACGGTAATGGCTTTACCTGCTGGCTTTGTCATTTCTACCAGTTTCAAAGTGAGGCCAACGCCCTTGTACACTGTTTTCACCTAGCCCCTAGGTTTTCTTTTTTTTTTCACTGGGCACAAATTACAGTGTCTGACCCCAGTCGCTCACGTATCCGGCCAAATGGTGGAGAATGGGCTCTAACAAGGCCAAAATGAAGATGACAGAGGCCATCTCTTTCAGAAGGAATTTATTAGACTGAATGATTCAAAGTGCAACGCTTTTTATTACAAAGGCTGCCATGGATTTCATGGGGGAAGAGCAAGTTAGGATGATATTTTCACTCCAACTTGAAATCACATAAAAGCCAGGGAGGGGAAATCAGACAAGTTTGGAGCAGACTTATCTATTTTTCTTGCACACGATGGTGAGTTTGTGTGTATCATCGCACAAATTGGCCCAGTTTTGTACAGCATGCTCACCAAAAGGAAAACCTTCGATGCAGGTATATTCTGCTCATCTTATAAGAGCCTTTCATGATGAAAGTGGTCTTAAATCTCTCTTTTGAGTGGAGCGATTTTAGGCGAATGATCAAACTGGGATCTTATGGTTGTGCACAGAGACAGTGCCAACACTCAGCTGCACAGGGTGGAGAAGAAGAAAGCCAAACCGCTTCCAAGCATCACAGCGTTTTCTCCTAAAACCCATAAATTGTAAAGCAAACAAGCATTTTTTAACTATAGTTGCATAGAAGATTTAGCTCACATTTACCTCACATCAAGATAAAAAAACTTTAGAATTTGAACTGTAAAATACACACACACGTGTACTACAAGTTAGCGGAGACATTTGAGCTGTTTCACTGTTCGCTCAGTTAGAGCTGGGGAGAGGAGGAGGGTGTCACTTCCTTCAGTTCATAGCACTCTGAGAACAACTCATGCGATAGGGCTATTATCTGTAATGAGTTAAAGTGACTGCTGGTATTCAAATGATCACGTTGGTTGCTAAACTTACAAATGTAAATGTCTGAAAGTAGATCTGTTAGAATGTTTGATCTTTCGGCTCTAATTGCATTTGAAACTGGAGAGGGAAAATGTCAAAACCTTCCCCATACTTCACAGTTGCATAATGTTTTTCATGTGCACAATTAGTCCTGTGTTCTATTTTAGGGCTTGACATCATACTGTATATGCGGGTGGAGTGATGATGGGGTTACCAGTCAGTCTTTCAATGGCTGGCTGGCGTAGGCCTGAGTGCTCATCCCTGCTAAGACACACCACTGGGGAGAGAGAGAGAGAGGAAACCACATGGTGAAGAGAGTGATGAGCTGCCGGCTGATCTGGTGGGCTTGAGAAGCACCATGCAGTACATATGGAAGGGAGTGGAACAGGCCTGGGACGGGGTGGATCCATGTCTGTCCTTAGGTCAGCTGGCCTAATAGATGATAGATGGTAAAAGCTGATGACATTCACTGGTCTGACTGACACCATTAATGCAGACCAGAGGCAGTGGGGTTCAATAAGTGGAGGGAGTGTCTATCCATCTCTCATCTCTTCATGTCTCTCCCTTTCTTTCGCTTTCTCCTTCTCTCTGTCCAATACTCTTGTTTCATATCAGCAGAGTGTCATAACCAGACTGAATTACAGGTTTACTGTTTGTGCTCATCCTAATATGGAGTTTCTCTCTGTCTCTTTGTGCCCTCGACCCCCAACATGCCTACAAATGACTGTCTGAGTGCTGTGCACACGCACTGAACCAGGCCTCATCTGTCACCCTAGGGGCTCTGAGGGGCTCTCGGGAATGTGGGGCTTTGTCAGAATTGAATGATTTCATTTATCATTTTTTCTTTGACATACATTTCTTTACCATGAGCAGATTCAAACATAACACTGTTTGAGTGTAGTTCATAGGAAGTACAGGCTACATGAATGTTGATTTATGGTGTAAATATTTGAATGATTTAACTCATACCATTGGAGTTTCAGTGCAGTGTCACCTATATTTCAGTTGTTCCAGCACCTTTGTCTTCCTCAAACTATACATAGAAGTATTTTGTGCTGTAATATTCTGCTAGAATTATCGTTGGCAACAGGGTAATATATTATCAATAATTCCTCACAGAAAAAACTCTGTCCAGAAAAGTCTCTCTCTAATCGTTGTGGTTATTGTTTTTGCCTTGTGCCATTCCAGAGGAGCGCCAACAGAAAGTGAAGCAGAGACAGAGTAGCCACTGCTGCTCACGTAAAAAAAACTGCAATCCAGCCAATATCCCAGGGTTCACCAAAGGACACAATCAAATGTCATTGTCTCCTCGGATTTCACAGCGATATTGTGCTCCTCTCCTGACAATCCCCTTCCAATATGTTTCACTACAAAATGGGGCACTGCCAAAGGTTCCAATATTGTAACGCTTCTGCGGGGTGCTTTTTTGTCTTTCATACTCATGGAGGTGTAGAGAAGTTCCATCAGGGTTCAGAATGGTCCTGTTGTGCTGTTAGAATTTTACCCTTACATCCTGGGTGATTACTGTCTCTGACGATGAGAGGACAAATGTATCTTTCTCTCTACCTGCGGGGCTGAAATACCCTGTAGTTTAAAAGGCTAGTTCACACTATTTTATGGTAGACTGCCACCCAGATATTGTATGCTATGGGATATTTCTGCGAGAGTGATTCACTCTCTTTTCATGTTGATCGACCTATCAGTCATAGTAATGCATAAAGCCGTCTGAGTTTGTGTACACTGTGGCGCTGTGTGTTATATGATAAATGAATGTAAAGATGCAAGACTAAACTCACACACACACACACACACACACACACACACACGCACGCACGCACACACACAGTGCAGTCTGTTTGAATGTGCCTACACCACAAAGACAAGCTCTATTATAATAGCTGTGCTATTGATTGTGCATAACTCACTTTGTCTGATTATGATTACAGTTGAATGTTGACTTTCCCCCATGCAATGAATTCATTGTAATAATGCCAGTCTTGTTGGCTTGTATGATCTATGATTCATCAATACTATTGATTCTCCCAAAGTTCATCCATCCATAAGTGACTGGCATATCAATGTTTTACATAAAAAGATTGAGTAGAGGCAATCTGCATGTCAGCAAAATGTCTCTTTAATTCAGCCTGGCCAATGTTATTGTCCCTTAAGGAAGTTGTGACTGTTTTGTAAACAGGACAGGGACACACGGCAGCAGTCACATGGGACATGGTTAACATTACGAAGGACAAGCGCATTGACAGAAAATAGCTCTAATGCTAGAAGTGCCACTCTGTTTCCAATCCAATGTACACGTGATGTGATGTGATGCATTGTCGTGCACAGCAGGTAACAGTGTGCTCTGCACGGCGATACTCGTTCTAGTCTATTCTCCCGAAGAACAGCTTACGAACATAAAGTAATGACAGGAGAAAATGTGTTTGATGGTTTCTGAACAATAGAGGGTATACAATAATAACATTCCACACCAGCACTTCAGCACTGCAGGGCTAATTGGAGAGGCATGAGATTCTGTGAATAAAAAGTCACAATGTTCCGTCTGATTTGGTGTGTGCGTGCGCTTGCCTCGGTGTGGGTGTGTATCTGGACATTGGGTGGTGGATAGTGCTGTTGTGACAGTGGGCTGCCCTCAGAGGTCTGTGGATATCCAGTGTAAATCCAGCCCAGGGGAGCTGTGAAAAAGCTAATAATACGTTATTGCAGTAGAGGTCCTTCCTGTCGCCTCTCCATCACCACACCAGTGCCACCCTACACATGGACCACAGCGGGATAATGGCCAATAATGTGGAGCAGCAGAGAGTGAGAAGTCCAATCACACTGGCCGCTGAGTGGTGTGAGAGGGCCGGGGTCGAGAGAGAGAGAGGGCTGGGGTCGAGAGAGGACTAGGGTGGAGAGAGGACTGGGGTAGAGAGAGGACTGGGGTAGAGAGAGGACTGGGGTAGAGAGAGATAGAGAGAAGGCTGGGGTAGAGAGAATACTGGGGTAGAGAGAGGACTGGGATAGAGAGAGATAGAGAGCTGGGGTAGAGAGAATACTGGGGTAGAGAGCGGACTGGGGTAGAGAGAGATAGAGAGAGGGCTGGGGTAGAAAGAATACTGGGGTAGAGAGAGGACTGCGGTAGAGAGAGGGCTGAGGTAGAGAGGGGACCGGGGTAGAGAGAGGACTGGGGTAGAGAGAATACTGGGGTAGAGAGAGGACTGGGGTAGAGAGAGAGAGAGAGAGGGCTGGGGTAGAGAGAATACTGGGGTAGAGAGAATACTGGGGTAGAGAGAGGACTGGGGTAGAGAGAGAGGGCTTGGGTAGAGAGAGGGATGGGATAGAGAGAGAGAGGACTGGGGTAGAGAGAGAGGACTGTGGTAGAGAGAGAGGGCTGGGGCAGAGAGAGAAGACTGGGGTAGAGAGAGAGAGGGGACTGGGGTAGAGAGAGAGAGAGGGGACTGGGATGGAGAGAGAGGGAGGGAGGACTGGAGTAGAGAGAGAGAGGACTGGGGTAGAGAGATAGGACTGGGGTAGAGAGATGGGACTGGGGTAGAGAGATAGGACTGGGGTAGAGAGATAGGACTGGGGTAGAGAGATAGGACTGGGATAGAGAGATAGGACTGGGGTAGAGAGATAGGACTGGGGTAGAGAGATAGGACTGGGGTAGAGAGAGAGGGGGTCTGGGGTATAGAGAGGACTGAAGTAGAGAGAGAGAGAGAGATATGGGGTATAGAGAGAGAGGGCTGGGGTATAGAGAGAGAGGACTGGGGTAGAGAGAGAGAGGGGACTGGGGTAGAGAGAGAGGACTGAGGTAGAGAGAGGGATGGGATAGAGAGAGAGGGCTTGGGTAGAGAGAGGACTGGGGTAGAGAGAGAGAGAGAGAGAGAGAATACTGGGGTAGAGAGAGATAGAGAGAGGGCTGGGGTAGAAAGAGATAGAGAGGGCTGGGGTAGAGAGAGGACTGGGGTAGAGAGGGCTGAGGTAGAGAGGGGACTGGGGTAGAGAGAGGACTGGGGTAGAGAGAGGGCTGAGGTAGAGAAGGGACTGGGGTAGAGAGAGGACTGGGGTAGAGAGAGAGGGGGTCTGGGGTATAGAGAGGACTGAAGTAGAGAGAGAGAGAGAGAGAGAGAGAGAGAGAGAGAGAGAGAGAGAGAGAGAGAGAGAGATATGGGGTATAGAGAGAGAGGACTGGGGTAGAGAGAGAGAGGGGACTGGGGTAGAGAGAGAGATAGGACTGGGGTAGAGAGAGAGGGCTGGGGTAGAGAGAGAGGACTGGGGTAGAGAGAGAAGACTTGGGTAGAGAGAGAGGACTGAGGTAGAGAGAGGGATGGGATAGAGAGAGAGGGCTTGGGTAGAGAGAGGGATGGGATAAAGAGAGAGAGGACTGTGGTAGAGAGAGAGGACTTTGGTAGAGAGAGAGGACTGGGGTAGAGAGAGGACTGGGGTAGAGAGAGGACTGGGGTAGAGAGAGGACTGGGGTAGAGAGAATACTGGGGTAGAGAGAGGACTGCGGTAGAGAGAGAGGGCTGGGGTAGAGAGAGAGGACTGGGGTAGAGAGAGAGGGCTGGGGTAGAGAGAGAGGACTGGGGTAGAGAGAGAGGACTGGGGTAGAGAGAGAGAGGGGACTGGGATGGAGAGAGAGGGAGGGAGGACTGGAGTAGAGAGAGAGAGGACTGGGGTAGAGAGAGAAAGGTCTGGGATGGATAGAGAGAGAAAGGTCTGGGGTAGAGAGAGGGCTGGGGTAGAGAGAGAGGACTGGGGTAGAGAGAGAAGACTGGGGTAGAGAGATAGGACTGGGATAGAGAGATAGGACTGGGGTAGAGAGATAGGGCTGGGGTAGAGAGAGAGGGGGTCTGGGGTATAGAGAGGACTGAAGTAGAGAGAGAGAGAGAGAGAGAGAGAAAGAGAGAGATATGGGGTATAGAGAAAGAGGGCTGGGGTATAGAGAGAGGACTGGGGTAGTGAGAGAGAGAGAGGACTGGGGTAGAGAGGGCTGGGGTAGAGAGAGAGGACTGGGGTAGTGAGAGAGAGAGGGGACTGGGGTAGAGAGAGAGAGGGCTGGGGTAGAGAGAGAGGGCTGGGGTAGAGAGAGAGGACTGGGGTAGGGAGAGGGATGGGATAGAGAGAGAGGACTGGGGTAGAGAGGGCTGGGGTAGAGAGAGAGGACTGGGGTAGTGAGAGAGAGAGAGGACTGGGGTAGAGAGAGAGAGGGCTGGGGTAGAGAGAGAGGGCTGGGGTAGAGAGAGAGAGGGCTGGGGTAGAGAGAGAGGGCTGGGGTAGAGAGAGAGAGGGCTGGGGTAGAGCGAGAGGGCTGGGGTAGAGAGAGAGAGGGCTGGGGTAGAGAGAGAATACTGGGGTAGAGAGAGAGAGGGCTGGGGTAGAGAGAGAGGACTGGGGTAGAGAGAGAAGACTGGGGTAGAGAGAGCGGACTGGGGTAGAGAGAGAGGACTGGGGTAGAGAGATAGGACTGGGGTAGAGAGAGAAGACTGGGGTAGAGAGAGGGGACTGGGGTAGAGAGAGGGGACTGGGGTAGAGAGATAGGACTGGGGTAGAGAGATAGGACTGGGATAGAGAGATAGGACTGGGGTAGAGAGAGAGTACTGGGGTAGAGAGAGAGGGCTGGGGTAGAGAGAGAGGGCTGGGGTAGAGCGAGAGGGCTGGGGTAGAGAGAGTACTGGGGTAGAGAGAGGGATGGGATAGAGAGAGAGGACTGTGGTAGAGAGGGCTGGGGTAGGGAGAGGGATGGGATAGAGAGAGAGGACTGGTGTAGAGAGAGAGAGGGCTGGGGTAGAGCGAGAGGGCTGGGGTAGAGAGAGTACTGGGGTAGAGAGAGGGATGGGATAGAGAGAGAGGACTGTGGTAGAGAGGGCTGGGGTAGAGAGAGAGGACTGGGGTACAGAGAGGACTGGGGTAGAGAGATAGGACTGGGGTAGAGAGAGGACTGGGGTATATAGAGAGAGGACTGGGGTAGAGCACAGCAGGCCATATTTCCTGTGGCTGAGCCCTAGCTTCAGTCATCCCAGAGGAAATGAATCGACTCAGGGAAGGACCAGGAGGATCTTACTGTATGGTGCACCTGCACCACTAGCTACATAACTACACATAATACATACCAGCTCGTCGAAGAATCATACATTTTCACCCACTTTTTTGGGGGGGGAATATAAATATTTGTTTAACCCAAATGCCTTTAGCAGTCATTCAGTGCTCTTAATTGCTATGGTAATTACACATACTTTTGGAACTGAGGGTCAATTTGGACAGAGCAAAGGTTTTTTAGTTCAAATAAGTCACAAGCCCTTCATAGTGTGTGTGAGTTACATGAAAGGCATTGCCCAATTATTTCATCATGCCTTTTTATTCATATTTAATGCAGATGAATTTTACCCCCCAAAAACAGTCATTAGTGAGAGTTGGCTAGAGATACTATAAACGGGTAGATTTGTTGTTAGGGTGTTTATACCTCACAAAGAGAATGTAAAATGATGATATCTGGAAGTGACTTCAGGCTTACTCTGAGTAGAATTCCTGTATACACTCTTATTTACACTCTATTCTTCTTCTGCCTGTTTTGTTTACAACAAAGTTTCCTAAAAACAGCCCTCAGAACATAAATATTAAGTCCATTTTCAAACCTAAACATATTAAATATTCTTCCTTTGATCGACCAAATGTTTTTGTTTTATTTTCAGCATGGTTTACAGTGACAAATTTCCCTCTAGACCAGTTGGAAAACATTACAAACAAGTACAACATAAAACAAGCAATAACAAAATACTACAATGGCTCCAAACTGTAGCATTGGGGACAAGGCTGTGGCTAGGGCTCGGTCCCCCTGGTGGCAGTAGAATGTTTATCCTCACAGTTGACACTAAGGCCATGAGGACAGTGGTGGCTACTTAAAATAATAATACATGTTAAACATAGCACACAAAATCCATACCCTGTACGTTACCGGGTTTGTAAGTAATATCAGTGTTTTTTACAGAATAGATCTCTGAAAATTATGTGACAGAAGCAATCAATAAAGAAGTCCCATTAGCTGCGTCCTACAGTACAGTGACTGAAATCTACCATGTCTTCAACTTTTGAGAAAATACTGTCAGTGTCAGGACACCGACGGAAGGTGGCACCCCTCCTCGACCGGGCGGCGCTCGGCGGTCGTCGTCGCCGGCCTACTAGCTGTTTCACTTTCTGTTGGTTAGGTCTAGGTAGGCACGCACCTGTTTTGGTTTAGTTATTAGTAGGGGGGGTTATTTAGTCTAGCGAGGAATGTCTGTGTTTGTGAGTGATTGTTCCTTGTCAGGTTTGGGGAAACTTGTGGAAACGTGTTTTTTTTCCTCTGCCTGTGATTGTTTGTGTTTTTTCATCACAGAGGTATTTATGGGCTGCGTCCCTATTTTTGGACGTCTAATAAGGGTTTGGAGCTTGGTATCTGTTTGGCGTCCTGCCCTGCCGTGTTGGGACTTTCCTTGTTTTGTGCATACGGATTAAAAGTGTGTTCAAGAATTTACTGTCTTCTGCGCTTGACTCTACCTCTCCTGCTTCCTTGAACTACATACTGACAGTCAGTAACTTGACAAATGTAGAAGACACATGACATTAACAAGAATGACCACGTGTGAATCTCCAAGTGAGATATTGGATAGGAGACTGTTCTGATTGTTGTTCTTGTTGTACTGAGGGGCACAAGGGGCATTTTATTTTCTGTCCGATAATTGAATTTCTTCCCCTCTGCTGTGCCAAGTTGTGTTTTGGTGCGTAACCAGGGGCCTAGTGGTTTTGAGCCTCACAGGAACAATTCCTATTATTTACTTGACTGTGACCCCGTATCGAGACCCCGAAAGTCTCTCATTCTCCAGGAATCCACTCCTGAAGCGTACATCTAATGGTGCCTTGCGTTTTTACTGGACTGTAATGAATGTTCCAATTACACTGAAGGTGATGGAGGCGATTTTCCTGATATGACTGATTGCATCTGGCACACTCCATTTCGCTATCTCCCTGCTTTCCAGGCACTCCTGCGGTCAGCCGGGGCTACAGGGAGGAAACTGAAGACCCACTTTAGTAATACACCCTCTCAATGCATTGCCAAACCACAGTGCCGCCGAGGTGACTACAGAATTACGTGCTCTAAATAAATTGATTCATACTTGCAGAAATGTGTCAAATGACCTTTCCGCCGCTCATTACACATGGTGCACATTACGCCAGAGAAATGCTCCTTGTTTGGGTCCTTTGTCTCACCCCCATTCTGCCACCTCTAGGGGGAATGGTAATTCATTGAAATCATTTCCATGTGTAAGGTTGTGCAGGTCCCTCTTCGCCGTGTGTCAATGGGTCGATAGGTATTTGGAGCGTACAGTGGAGGTGATAAGAACTCCAGTCACACTGTGTTAAATGATTGCCAAAGCACCGTAAAAAAGCCAACTCAAGGGCAGAGGAGTTTGAGGAGAGGCAGGGGCTCTGTCCTTAGCCGATGACATTCCGACAGCGGTGGCGATGGTCAGTACCCGCAGAAATGGAAATATTTCGGATCATTCAAGGCTGGGCACATTTTTCATTTTCTGACCTTTTTTTCAATTATTAAAAGGTTGTCTGTAAGAATCGAACAGTCTCCTTGGAGGTGGTATCATCCTGGTTGACTGAATGTGGGGAGGGTATTTTACCCAGCCTGCTCTTTGCAGAAATGGAAAGAACTTTTGAAATTAAGGGTTTATCCTGATCAGAGGCTGGCTGCCAGAGAGAGCTGTGACTTTAAGAGGGGCCCATACATGCTGTTGATTAGTTTTACTGAGTGGGTATGCAGAGACCAATAAATTAAATATGAATAAATTAAAAATGTACTCTAGCAGAAAATTGTTTGGAAAACAACCACCTCCCCATTAAAATATGTATAGTAATGCCTTTTATGTGCTGTAACTTGGGATTAGATATCACTGTAAATTAACACGCCATCCAACCGTAGTCGAGAACTTTTCACTTTTAACAAGGACTTATAAAAAAGGCATTTACTCTAGTGTGTTCACTAATTAATTTGATATTCAAATGAGTGTATGTATTATAATTGCAAATATCCCAAATAAGAGTAGTTTAAAAAAGGAATAGTGTCAACAAAGATTGATGAGGCTTGCTTTGAAATTGCCATCTGTCTCAAATGTTTACTTGAGGTGTGGTTTTTACGCCTTTCTTCTTCTTTAGAAATCCAACCCACTGCTGTGACATCATGGTTTCCCCTCCTCCTTTATCATTTTGAATATGTTTGTTTTGGTAAAATGGTTGCGTTGTAGCACAGCAAGGGAGGACTCACACACACAGATGCAAACATTGAAGGGGATCAGGGACCTCAGCATGTGTGATGAGCTCCTACAGATAACGTCTCTGAAATGTTTCCATGACATTGTAGCTGCGTTACCTCATTAGCACAATGTCATGGCAGCAGAGAGGTGTGGTGTGAGGGAGGATGTTGTGTTGGGGAGTGGATGGGGGGCTCAGCTGCAGGTATCGGGTCTCTGCAGATGAGCAGATTAATTAAAGGGAGCTCTATTAAGGTTATTGAGATGCAGCCCCCACCCCCCTCCACCCTCATCTCTGCCTGGCAGTGAATAAAGGGGTTCTAGCAGAGGGGGGGCCAGGGGAGGGATGCATCCTCTCCTCCTTTGACATTAGCGGTCCTGCCCCCCCCCCCCCCCCCCCCCCCCCCCAAGAGTCTCACCACAGGTGCCATCTCCTCACCCCACCCTTCCACAGTGACACACTCTCTCCAGGCTGCAAAATGGGCTGCATGGTTTTAATCCCCCCCACTTGGGAGGCTGCTCGCACCCTCCCCCTGCTCCCATCTGTCAGGAGCACCGCTGGAGACGGGGGCAGAGGGCGCATCCCTGGTTCCATCCCGCCGAATTTCTAATTTCCTTTGCCTCCATGCCTTGTCGCAAACTCACACCCCTAACCTAGCCCCCATACCGCCCTGCTTGTTCTGTGCACTCTCCTTCTCCCTCTCTGTACTTCTGCAAAATCTGATAGAAGTTTGGTGCATCAAGAAAAAAACCTAGCTGACATTTGTTTGCTTTTTTAATACATAAATGGATAATACTGCTGCATATGAAGACATCAGACCAACCAGTTTTCCTCCATGTTTTTCAATCTCTTTAAATGTCTTCTTCCCTGAGGTCTGTAGATGCACACACTTACTGCAGGTCACATTCCACTTGCACAATTCAATTTGGAGATTTTTTCCCATCTATATTGAATTAAAAGTCTGGCACAAGAAAATGAGGACCATATGCTGAAATCCCATCTCTGCCTCTGACAACGCATTAGCCATACAGGAGGTTGTCTAAACAGACCTTGTGCAAATTCAGTTCATGTGTCTAAAGGGAGGAGGGGTTTACAAACTGAATGAATCATTGTTATCTTCAATGCTTTTTATTCTCAGATCAGTGGATTATGCTGGGAGAAAATGTCCCTCTCAACATGCTATTTTCCTTAAATGAATCATTGAGACACATCACAGCAAACATGCAGTTGTTCATCACTGACAATTTACATACACCATAATTATTTAATGGCTCAATCAATCACACACGTACACGGCTGCATTCACACATGAAACCAGATAGCAGGCCATTCTAGCCAGCGTCCACCTGTCAATTCTAGAAATTAACTCTGGAATCCACTACAGCTCCATCTGGTGCTAACATAAGTAGTATCAAGTAAATTACAAATGTAATCCCACAATATTACAGTTTGGTGTTTTCCCATTTCCTTTTGCCCTCCATTTTTATTGATAATATACACGGAGTATACAAAACATTAAGGACACCTGCTCTTTCCAAGACACACTGACCAGGTGAAAGCTATGATGCCTTGATGTCACTTGGTAAATCCACTTCAGTGTAGGTTAAAGAAGGATTTTTAAGCCTTGAGACATGGATTGTGTGTGTGCCATAGGGTGAATGGGCAAGACAAAATATTTAAGTGCCTTTGAACGGGGTATGGTAGTAGGTGCCAGGCGCACCGGTTTGTGTCAAGAACTGCAACACTGCTGGGTTTTTCACGCTCAACAGTTTCCTGTGTGTATCAAGAATGGTCCACCACCCAAAGAACATCCAGCCAACTTGACACAACTGTGGGAAGCATTGGAGTCAACATGGGCCAGCATCCCTGTGGAACGCATTCAACACCTTGTGGAGTCCATGCCCCCCAACTCAATATTAGGAAGGTATACTCAGTGAATACTATAAAATATATTTAATTTGTCATTCACTCTGTGCTCCCATAAAGCATATTTTTTTTATTTTGAAAGTTGTGTATCAAAACTAGGCTCTAAAACAACCTACCCCTCCTGTAGCCAGTCATTCCTCCCGGCATGTGGAACCATCCACCAGGCCAGGAAAGGCAAGCATGCCTACCTGGACAAAGCACTGGCAGACTTTGATTAAAGGGAGCTATTTACAGTTTAAAGGCCGTGAACCAATCACCAAAAAGGAAAAATGTGCCATGTGCTTCGCTTCAAAAGAGCTAATCCAACCACCACACATACACACAGAGAGAGAAAGCCTCTGCTCACTCCGTGCTCCACTGTCTGCACACATTCACTTCAAGATGCAAATGGGTGGATTTGAAACACAGCCTCTGTGGGTTGTGCTTGACTACTTTAATGTTGTATCTATGCTGGAGATTATTCTCTCTACAGCAGAAAGACCTGTGCTTGAATGGCAGAGCCCTGAAAGTAGCTCCTGCTGCTTTCAATGGCCTCCCAAACGAGATTAGAGCCATGGTTGCCCTCAGTCCCAATCCCCTGCATTTTCATGGCGTGTAACCAGCCTGTGTGCCACTGGCGGTCTGTATTGACACCAAGAAGGTCAACTGCATTTTTTGAGATTTTAGAAAGTGAAAGGTCAAAACAGAATAACAGAAAAGTTATCACAAAATCAGAACCAAAAAAATATAATTTCTGATTATGTTTATTGAACACAAAATAATGGAGTTTCTATACATTAGTTTCTTCTCATGATGCTTGGCAATCATCCTTAAATCATCCTTAGAACAGCTCAATGAAAAGAATAAACAGCAGACAAGCTTGAGCCCCTGGTCGTCACTGACTACTAATGAATGTTGGACTATTTTTATGTTAATGACATGTGTGGGGAAAAACAAAGCACTTTGAAGATCTTTCATACCAAATTTGCCCGTTAGGATACTGAAAGAAATAGAAAAGTATACTTTTACAGTACATAGAAAACACTAACAGCTACACAACCCAGTGAACCACTAATAAATCAGGAATTAAACCCAACGGAATAAATAAGAGAGATGAACACTCCCTTTGAGTTTCCCCATCTACTTTTTAATGAGTGTATTTTGAAACGACTCAGACTGTCAGTGAGTTTGATATGGAAAATGCAGACAAAGTATGTAACTAAGCATAACAGAAACGACATGTAGCCTAAGATAGGTCAGTGGGGACGCAACAGGGATAGTTTGAACAACAGGAATCAGGTGCTTTACTGTGAAATTGTTGCTAGGTCTTTGTGGGCCTCTGCCTTCCCTGGACCAGCCACTGGTTTGGGAGCTGGCCCCACTGGGGAAGAGGTTGGGCGGGTCTCACTCTTGTCCTGTGGGCTGAGACGATTTGCACTCGACTGCCTGGAGAGTTTGCCACCTGTACGGGACTGCAAAGATAAGATACTCACATTCATCTCCCACTAGGCCAACACAACAGGTTCCCCTCTACAGAACAACATCTACTGGATCTGTCACTACCTCGGCTCACCTTCTAGGTAAATCTGTCACCATCTAGTGGTGAGTGAACATCAACAGCACCAACATGATGGCCAAAAAGCATTCAAACGCCCACACTAGTAGAAATCCACTTTTTTGAGCTGAAAGACAATTGCCAGAGCTTCCTCATGGTGTTGCACAACGATTGAAGTCAATAATTCATTGTTTTAGGTCAAAGTATAATATATTTGGGCTTGAAAAATTGCCCACTTCGTAAAAATTAGTGCCAATGACGTGTCTTTTCCTATGAAATGACATGCACATTCTTTTTAGCCGACGTTTCGTTTCAGGGCTGGGTTTTATTTGAATGGTACCACCCACCAGCATGGCATTGTTTATTAATCATAAACACCTGCAAAGTTTGCGAGTTGCGACTGAGCTGAGAAATATAATAGATAATTTATGAAAGATGCCAAAACTGGAGATAACAATAGATGACAAAATCAAAGTAACTTGTTTCCCCTATCCATCTGTGGCGAAGTATCCCTACATTAGGGATGGGCAACTGGTGGCCCGCGGTTTGAAGGCACTCGGAACAGTAGAATACACAAGGTACAATTTTGCAATTTGGTTGTGCATCAGCAGATTATTCTCTTGTTATGTCAGTCAGTAACCACGTTTCCATCCACAGTTTTTATGCGAGTTAAGTAATATCATATAAAAAAATATAAAAAAATGTATCATATGGGCCTCCTCAGTGGCACAGTGGTCTAAGGCACTGCATTGCAATGTTGTAGTGTCACTACTGGGGTTCAATCCCAGGCTGTGGGGGTTCAATCCCAGGAGTCCCATAGGGCGGTGCACAATTGGCACAGCATCGTCCGGGATAGGGGAAGGCTCTACTTGTCTCATCGCGCTCCAGCAACTCCTTGTGGTGGGCTGGGCACCTGCAGGCTGACTTCACCCGATGATACTCGGGAAACCTTGCAGTTTATTATGCTACATGATGATCAATGCTTGATTGCCATTTGACAAATAAAAATATTCTCGCTCTTATCATGTAGACTAGACACTGTATTATTGTTATAGTATACTAGATAGTATTTTAGTTGTCTCTTGGTCTTTACTATATTTAACCTGTTGGGGCTAGGGGGCAGTATTTGCACGGCCGGATAAAAAACGTACCCGAATTAATCTGGTTACTACTCCTGCCCAGTAACTAGAATATGCATATAATTAGTAGATTTGGATAGAAAACACTCTAAAGTTTGTAAAACTGTTTGAATGGTGTCTGTGAGTATAACAGAACTCATATGGCAGGCAAAAACCTGAGAAGAGTCCATGCAGGAAGTGGAAATCTGATTTGTGGATCGCCTTCAACACTTTGCCTATGAAACACACCGTGAGTTAGGATTCATTTAGCACTTCCTAAGGCTTCCACTAGATGTCAACAGTCTTTACAAAGTGGTTTGAGTCTTCTCCGGTAGAAACTGACCGAACGAGAGGTCTGGAAAGTTGGTCATAGAGGGAGGGCCATTACTACTATGACGCGGGCGCCCGTGGGTACACTCTCGTTCCGAAACGTTTCCCAGTAAAGTTATTTTTAAATCTGGCAATGCGGTTGCATTCACGAGATGTTAATCTATAATTCTTTGAATGACAATATTATATTTGACCAATGTTTTCGAATAGTAATTTTGTAAATCGTAGCGTTGATTCACCGGAAGCTTTTGAGGGAAAATATTTTCTGAACGTCACGCGCCGATGTAAAATGTTGTTTTTATATATAAATATAAACTTTATCGAACAAAAAATGCATGTATTGTGTAACATGATGTCCTAGGAGTGTCATCTGATGAAGATTGTCAAAGGTTAGTGCTGCATTTAGCTGTGTTTTGGGTATTTGTGATGCACGCTAGTTGCTTTGAAAATGGCAGTGTGATTATTTTTGGCAGGGTACTCTCCTAACATAATCTAATGTTTTGCTTTTGCTGTAAAGCCTTTTTGAAATCGGACAACGTGGTTCGATTCAGGAGAGGTGTATCTATAAAATGGTGTAAAATAGTCATATGTTTGAGAAATTGAAGTCATAGCATTTATGAGGTATTTGTATTTCGCGCAACGCGATTCCACTGGCTGTTGACTAGGGTGGGACGCAAACGTCCCAGGTTCCCAGACAGGATAACTCTTATTTTATTTGTATTTAATGTAATATCTTATGTTGTTCTTGTCTACTACTGTTCTGTACTTTGTCATGCATTTAATTTGTATGTGGACCCCAGGAAGAGTAGCTGCTGCATGTGCATTAGCTAATGGGGATCCTAATAAACTCAACTAGACAACCCGCACAGCCTCCCCACACTGTATCTGCAAGCTGTTGGCTTGAGCGCAGGTGCCAAACACAGAGTAGGCACATTTACTATTTTACACAACAGTTTTTGTGACAAAAGTATTGGTAGAGTTGGAAATGAGATGGAAACACTAAACTTTAGATTTTTATTTGGTACATATACATTTAAATGAAAAAGTATATTTTGTGAGCACCATGTCATCATTTATCTGAAACAAGTCCATTTGGTGGAAACATAACACCGCTGGTAAAATGTGCATATTTTCTATATGCAGATTATAGAATATTCACGTGAAAATCTGTCTCCAATTGGATGGAAACCTACAGTGGCTTGCGAAGGTATTCACCCCAATTACAGCTGCAAGTCTCTTGGGGTATGTCTCTATAAGCTTGGCACATCTAGCCACTAGGATTTTTGCCCATTCTTCAAGGCAAAACTGCTCCAGCTCCTTCAAGTTTGATGGATTCCGCTGGTGTACAGCAATCTTTAAGTCATACCACAGATTCTCAATTAAATTGAGGTCTGGGCTTTGACTAGGCCATTCCAAGACATTTAAATGTTTCCCCTTAAACCACTCAAGTGTTGCTTTAGCAGTATGCTTAGGGTCATTGTCCTGCTGGAAGGTGAACCTCCGTCCCAGACTCAAATCTCTGGAAGACAAACAGGTTTCCCTGTAGAATGTCCATGTATTTAGTGCCATCCATCATTCCTTCAATTCTGAACAGTTTCTCAGTCCCTGCCAATGAAAAACATCCCCACAGCATGATGCTGCCACCACGCTTCACTGTGGGGATGTTGTTCTCGGGGTGATGAGAGGTGTTGGGTTTTCCTTGATGGCCAAAAAGCTCAATTTTAGTCTCATCTGATCAGAGTACCTTCTTCCATATGTTTGGAGAGTCTCCCACATGCCTTTTGGCAAACACCAAATGTGTTTGCTTATTTTTTTCTTTAAGCAATGGCTTTTTTCTGGCCATTCTTTCGTAAAGCCCAGCTCTGTGGAGTGTACGGCTTAAAGTGGTCCTATGGACAGACACTCCATTCTCCTCTGTGGAGCTTTGCAGCTCCTTCAGGGTTATCTTTGGTCTCTTTGTTGCCTCTCTGATTAATGCCCTCCTTGCCTTGTCTGTGAGTTTTGGTGGGCGGCCCTCTCTTGTCAGGTTTGTTGTGGTGCCATATTCTTTCCATTTTTTAATAATGGATTTAATGGTACTCCGTGGAATGTTCAAAGTTTCTGATATTTTTTTATAACCCAACCCTGACCTGTACTTCTCCACAACTTTGTCCCTGACCTGTTTGGAGAGCTCCTTGGTCTTCATGGTGCCGCTTGCTTAGTGGTGTTGCAGACTCTGGGGCCTTTCAGAACAGGTGTATAAATATACAGAGATCATTTGACACTTAAATAAAGTACACCTGTGTGCAATCTAACTAATTATGAGACTTCTGAAGGTAATTGGTTGCAACAGATCTTATTTAGGGGTTTCATAGCAAAGGGGGTGAATACAAATGCATGCGCCACTTTTCCATTTTTTATTTTGTAGATTTATTTGAAAACAAGTATTTTTTTTCATTTCACTTCACCAATTGACTATTTTATGTATGTCCATTGCCTTAAATCCAAATAAAAATCTATTTAAATTACAGGTTGTAATGCAACAAAATAGGAAAATGCTAAGGGGCTTGAATACTTTTGCAAGGCACTGTAGCTAGTGATAGTCAGTGAATTAGCCTACGTCAGCAAAACATTTCCTCTCCTGCCCATGGCAAAATGAGTAGAATTGCATGAAATTAGTTATAAAATTGCTAAATCTTCTCTCCGCTCCATTGCAAAATGTGCTTAATTTAAGCAAACTTGCTTTATGGATGCGAGTACGCAAACCCAGCAACTGCGGCCCATGATGAGTTCAGATTTTTTTGTGGCCCCCACCCTCAAAGTTGCCCATCCTTGCCCTACATGCTTATGACAAATCCAGCTCCAGAACAAGCCATAGCCTAGCTGGCTAATCTTTTGAACAACATTAGCTAGCCAGATAAAGTTAGCATGCTAGCTAGCTAGCTACACTGACAGCCGTCAGAACCCTGCTTGTTGCTTTTCCCCACTCCACGTGGAAATCACCACAATGGTCCCACCCCCAATTCATGAATATGTATTAGCAGCCTATGTTATTCTTCGGAGGTGGAACCTAAACGACAATTTCCTCTATAGGAAAGGAATTACGTCGAAATAGGGGTGGCATTGTCCTCTGGTGGGAGCCTTTAAAACTAAAAGCATTTTCTTTAACAAATCAACCCATTTTGAATCAGATATTATACATTCCAGGCTGTTTTGTGAAGACAAATAGAGATTTAGCTTGGCTTAATATAAAATACATGAATCAATGGCCCGTATGACAAATTTGAAAAAATGTTGCACGATGAAGAGTTGTAATCATCTTTATTGCATCAATATCAGAAAAAAAAGTCTAAACTGTCAAAAAACAAATATCTAATGGTAGCCTAATTCCCAGTGTTGTGAGAAGAGGACTTTGCAGACAGACTGCTAAACGACTGACCTGTGAAGTGGGGGGACTGAGTGAGTTGCAGACCTTCACAGCAGAGCCGTTGGTTTTCAGTCCATTGGACGATGAGGAAGCAACTTTCTTCTTCTTCTTCTGTCTCTGCAGTGGATTAGAGATATCGGAGGGGGATTGAATAACCCTAAATATTGTAGAGAGCCTGAACCGCTAGGTGATTACTCCCATGCTTTAAGTATAGCTACGCAACAAAGACCTAGTCTTTAGTCAAAAACAAGATCATTACCACATAAGCTAATTGATGTGGAAGTGGAAGGGAAACGGAAGATCGTATACCAGTGTGTAACTGAAACAGCTCACTTGCCAAGAAGGCTAATTTTAAACCAGAGCTTGAGTCAGGGTGGGTTTAGTGAAAGAGGTTATTTTGAACCTAACACCTATGAAGTGGCAGGTCATGATGGCGTGACTGAGTTGTGTGTACAGCATGTGTGGTAATTTTGTGTACTACAGTACCTGTTTGGTGGGGGTGATGGGTTTGCTGCTGCTACTGTCTGTGTCTCCCTCATAGCTGAGCTCAGTAATGTTCCTGCGGTTACTGCGCGCTGAGGCCCCCCTGGGCTCCGGCCTTACCTGGTCCTCCAGCCTGGCCCCACCCTCCATCCCTGCCCTGTTCTCAGGCCTAACCCTAGGTTCCAGTGTTACTGTATGCTCTGATCCTGCCCCGTCCTCCAGTGTTGCTCTGGGCTTCAGAGTCAGGCTGTCCTGGGAGCAGCTGAGAGAGAGCTCGTTCAGCACGTCACTGACCACCTCGCTCTCCTCCTCACTCTCCGCCTCCTCCGGGTCATCCCGGAACAGACGCATCATCTCCAGCACGTTGGTGGGTGTGGCCAGAGTGTTGGAGTCACCCTGTAAGACACAGTACCACTACCTAATGTTAGACCCCCTCTAAAGGGTTAATATCACCACACTGCAATAAACCCCATAAACCAGGCTGTGAGATACCAATTCCCAACCCTGTCATGCAGCAATACCAGAGAGAGTCCTTCCTGTACTCATTATTGTTAATGTGAAATGTAGCTGGGTAGATCAGCCCCTTACCATGATCCAGGGTTTATCCAGCAGCTCATTGGCTGTGATGCGATGGGCGGGATCAACTTTCAGGAGGCAACTCAACACTTTTTTGGCTGGTGAGATAAAAATGTGACAGTCAGTACGCTATGTTAAAGTCATGTAATAATAACCATTGTAAGAAGGACCTATCAGCTCAACCTGGATGTGGTCAAGTACCATGTGTCCTTAGAGTTCCATATCACCAGAGATGTTACAAACAGAAGTCAGAGAGGTTGAGAAGCAGTACTACTGTATGTCACCTGCATCACTGATAGAATCCCAGACGGGTCCGTCAAAGTGTAGTTCTCCCTTCTTGATCATCTCAAAGAGTCTTTCCTCAGAGGTGGCGATGAATGGAGGTTCCCCACACAGCCTACAGGGAGACAGTCCTGTCAGTCACACAGCTTACAGGGAGACAGTACTGTCAGTCACACAGGCTACGAGGAGACAGTCCTGTCAGTCACACAGCTTATAGGGAGACAGTCCTGTCAGTCACACAGCTTATAGGGAGACAGTCCTGTCAGTCACACAGCTTACAGGGAGACAGTCCTGTCAGTCACACAGGCTACGAGGAGACAGTCCTGTCAGTCACACAGGCCTCTAAAACTATACTACTAGTTGATTGGTCACTGGGCTAACTGTACATAGTATAGAAAAAGCTGCTACAGTGAGAGGGAGAGACACAGACAGACCAGAAAGACAGGCAGTGATAAAGGAGGGATAGATGGGTGGGTGGGTGCATTGCTTACAGCATGTACATGATGACCCCAATACTCCACACATCACACTGCTGACTGTACTCATGAGCATTGATCACCTCAGGAGCTGAAACAGAGAGGAGAGGACTGGTTTTAACAGGACTACTCTAATATGATGTGATCTTTGTGTGTAGGAGCTAAGCGTGTCAATCTTACCCATGTAGATAGGAGTCCCACAGGTGGCTTTCAGCATGTTCTCACTGCCAACACCCCCCTTCTTTACTGACAACCCAAAGTCTGTCACCTGGGAGGAGAGAGGGCCGACAGCAGACACTGATACATGCTGTAGGCCTGCGTGTGTATCTATCTCATATCAAATCCTTTCTTGTTGGTGTTATTTATCAGACAAAACAAGGTTTACTTGAAAAGCAACTGGGCCTCTATGTTAGATGAATAACAAATATGAGCTGTACATGCTGTATGGTCTCATGTAGTAAATAATGGCAGGCAGGAGAAAATATCCAGGAGAGATGACCTCCTCCTGACAGATAAAAGCCTTTTATACCGTGCCAGAACAACGCTGTCTTTCAGCAGTGTGTGTGTGTGATTTATGCTGCCGCCCTGCCTTGTTTGAGCCAGCGCTCCAGGTATCTGCTTTAGCCTGTTCTCCGTCAATGCACACAACATGCTGGGCCCAGGCGGTAATTTGTCTTAAAAGATGCTCTTGATTCACCATTTTGTACGGCGTGATATAAAGGGGAACCAAACGGGGGACTGTCATAATGAAGTAGCATTTAAAACCATTTAGGGGGAGAGTGGGAGAGAAAAAACACATCAGCAGCCTGTCCTTAAACCCCTGCAGAGACTGGCTGGATGAGAAACAGCAGTAAAAGTTTCAGTTTGTGTCGCCGTCTCACCTTGATATTGATCATGTCATTATCAACACCATGATGATAACTCTTCACTAGAATGTTCTCCAGTTTCAGGTCTCGGTGAACTATGTCTGAAATACGAAAATGAAACCACCTTTACTATGAGAAGAACCAACCATAATGGCTTTCAAAAGGTCTTTAGCAGAGAGGACAAGTATGATGGTTAAAAGCAGTTAAAGGCTAAATCTACAATGAGTAATTGTCCCCCACGATGAAATCGGGGAAGGGACTGTGGATCTGTCTCAGTCCGTCCGTACGCCATCTCAGACAGTACTGCATGATTTTGACTAAACTTGGGTGAATAATGTGTCTTACCGTAGAGATCCAGCATTTACAAAATGACACTGATTGGCTCAAGGCGGGAGCTATAGTAATTAACTGAAATGTGTGAGTCATACCAGAGAGGTAGAGGCGAAGCGAGAGGGATAAGGTGACCCAAAATCTGTCTTCTCCAGCAGGTGGTGTTTAAAAAAAAGAAAATGCTCACCAAGCAAGAAGTTTTTGCATGGAGGTCAATGAGTGTCAAATTCTGTGACAAAAAATGGAATGGCGTTTTTGCTATGTGTGGCTTATTTGATCTAATAGAAGTTTTGTAATGCTTAGGTTGTTGCAAGTGTACTGATATAAGTAGGACAGGTGACATCCCTGCATCATTCGTGTGGGACGACATGTTTAGTGCTGCCTTGTTTTCAACAGGTGACATCTCCACAACCTTAATCAATCATGGATGTCATCGAGCATTCCACTGGGAATGAGTTTGATTCACTGAGAAAGAGAGGGGTTCTGCCCCAGCTGAAGTCCCAGAGATTGTGACAAGAACAGCTACTTTATCCTCAGGAAAACCATGAGCGCTTTACTAAATTCAAGCAATCCCTATGACAAATCTCTAGATATCAGCCTTCTTTTAAAAATGGTGAGCCACAAAGTATCAGTGGTCATTACAAGAGATGTGCAGAATGGAGCGGAGGATTCGGAGACGTTTGAAAGAGTTATAAAGGTTCGATTAGATGCTGCTGCTAGATTGACTTGATGGGATGGAAAATAAAGTGTCTCTGCACACATATTAGTTTGAGAAGTTCTCTCCCCTGGAGTCTTAAAGTTCAACTCTGTTAAAGTGATTTTGTGAGAGGGGTGGAGCATGCTGACCTCTAATATATTGTTTCCTCTGCTCTAATGTTCATGTAGATTGAGCTCAGGAAGATATGGACTAAATAAAAAGACTCCGGGGTGTACAACAGTGGATGAACCTCTATATTTATATAGTAACAACAGCATGGTGAAGAACTAATAGTACAATGAACAAATGGTTCACAGAATTCATAGTAATATTCCATGGGACCAAATGAATCGTTCTATGCAAAATAAATGTATCATATCAATGTCTTTACTAAACAAATGTGTCATATTTACTGTTGAAGAAGTAATGCATGTAAATGTTCATGCTGCTTATATATGGGTAAAGGACAATTCCTCCACCTTTTTACCTCATATTCATCATCTCCAGCACCAAACCATTGTCTACATACTGAAAACAGTGCGTTTATATTTCTTTCCACAAAACGTAGTGGTGCACTGTTTTCATATATGTACACACTGGTATTGTGCTGGAGACAATGAAAATGTTGTTGAAAAGTGGTGGAATTGCCCTTTAAGGCCACTACCTGTGACAGTCACTGCTAACCTTCAGCACCACATCCCCACTGGTATCATTAGTTGCCATAGATGTGCGGCACGACAGCGCAGAGGGACTCTTAGTGTGAAAACACACCTATTAATCTGTATTCCTCCCCAGCTCGTTGTAAATGAGTCATTAGCCCCATGTAATGGTGTCTCATTGCCAAGCAACGTCCTAAATTACCTCTAACTAGAGATTTCACCATCAGGAGGGGGGAAAAACAGCATCTTCAAATAAACCCCTCAGACTCAATTAAAAAGGCTACCATTTTTGCCTGGCAGTTGTTCATTATTATGTCATTATTAGAATAAGCCAGGTTCTATAATGACTGGGAGCCATAACATGGTATCATCTCCCTGATTATCACACGTCAATGAGGCCAAAGCAATTTGACTCATTTGAGTACGATGTGACCGTGATATCACCAATTTGAACATTGTCCCCGCACACAATTTACTCATACAACACATTGTCTGTAGTGTTTGCATTCATGTTGGAATGATTTAATCAGTGCACCTAGATTAGTTAGTTATGTTTCATAAAGGTCAAAAAAGGCATAGTCTGATATTCTGCCGCTTACCCTTCCTTTATTGTTTCTTGAAATAAAGTTTCACAGTGTCAAATATTCAAATGTAGAGCCTTGTAACGATGTGAAACCTATAACTTTAGTCATATTACCCTTCTTATGCAGGTAGACGATGGCCTCAGCCAGGCTGTTGATGATGTGCCTGGTCTCCTCCTCTGTGAAGCATGTGTTCTTCTGAAGGAGCTCCTTCAGCTCCCCTCCCTCACACAGCTCAGTAACCAGATACATCCTCTGGACACAAAGCACAGCACATAGACTGATAATGGCCCCCACAAATAGATCTGACCGGCCTCGCTCTCATTCATGGTGCTTACGCAATCGTCTGCACGCACACTACTGAGATATTGACTCCATTACTTCTAAGAAAGCATCCCTTACCTTTTGTGTTTCAAAGACTTCCTCCAGATGTATTATGTGTGCATGGTTCACACGTTTCAGGATGCTCACTTCCCGTTCCAACAGTTTGACACCTGAACTTCCAGCCTGCATGGAGGGAAGAAGCTGAGTGAGTGCACTGAGGTGTGGGGCTGTTCTAGTAGCCATTAGACTGACTTTAGACTGACTTTAAAGTGTCTCTTTTCATCACTGCAGTCAACAAGCAGCCCATGGGAAACACTAATTCACTCACCTTCTCTTTGTTCACCTTCTTAATAGCCCATTTCTTCCTTGTCTCATTGTGGGTGGCTTCACAGACGACCCCAAAGCTACCTTGACCTAATTTCCTCCCAAATGAGTATATTTGCTATGGGGATACCAGAGGAACCATTAACAGAAAGGCAACTCACATCTGCTCTGTCAACTCAGTAAAACCATTCACAAGGAAATTTACCCTCAGCTTATGGGCTTGTTTGAGTATACGAGCTCGGGTTTATTTCCCTGCTTCTATTGCAACATTATCTCAAGACCTGAATCTTAAAGTGGACCTTAATTTTCGAGCACTCAAAAAAGGAAAGTTTGCCCGTCTCTGGAGTTGCAGAATATAGTATTTCTAATCAAGTTACAAATGATTAAGTTGCTGCCGCAGTTCATTCAATCTCAGGTCTAATTAACTTGATCATTATCTCTGCGCATGCAAGGCTGAGCACTGCCTGCTGCAGATTTGGCAAAGAGAGCAGCCGAAGCCCCGAGAGAGGGGGTGGAATCAGGAGCAAACTGGTGCAGATGGAGGCAGTATAGAGGTCAGCCGGGGAGGGGTAGAGGGTGGTACTAGTGGCCCAGGGCAAGGGGGGGTGGTATCTGGGAATAAACATGGATGTGGTCTCTACCTACCTGGAGGTCAGCCTCATCCTCCATACGGGTGTGGGGCACCTTCCTCGCTGCTCACACGGGCAGTGTTCCACTGAGAAGCCATTTTCATGCCAGCTCCACAAACATCTGCTGGTGTCATGTACAGATGAGGAGCTTTATAGCTGGGTGAAGCACACACAACACAGGGAAGGAACAGAAGGCACACTGAGATGACCCCTTCTGGGTGCATCCAGGCATACAATCTAATCACACTACAGCTAACAATCATACAACAATGTACATTTTTACAGGATTATTTCAGCCGAGAAATAGGATTTTGCTCAGTTGATGTCCAACTGTTGTTTAACATCATTATTAGGACTGTGACGGTCATGGAATTTTGGGTAACGGTTATTGGTCAGCCAAATGACAGTGGTCTCCGTTCAAATAGTGTTCTCCTCCGCTCCTGACTGCATGTGTTGCCGTGCTGCAGGGAGGGGGGCATTGCCTGGGCAACCAAAGACTTGTTTGTTACAACACTTTGCTTGTTTCAGCAAGGAACAACAAAGTTACATCACATTGTTAAGAATCCATGTTACCGCAGAAACCGACTCAACCGCACGAATGCCCGGCTGCCCCGTCATCAATCAGCTGTTCGTTCCACACACAAAAAAATATAAAATAAATGTAAACGGTTATTTTATTTAAACGACGGTTTTCATCCATAACTGTCGGTTATGCAGTAATTGTGCCAGCCCTAATCTCTATGTAGGTCAGGGATGGGCAACTCCTGTCCTCTGGGGCCGGAGTCTGACGTGACGTCTGCTGGTTCTCTTTTGTCTAGCACTTAATTGCACACAGATACACCTGGGCAGTTTAACTCACATGACCTTAGGAGCCAGTCAGTTGGAGGGCGCCTCAGTAGGAGGCCTGACACTGTCACTGTGGTGACAGCTCTGCTACTTAAGGTAACTCAGATTCTTTCTCCCCCACTGTTTAGACCAGAGCAAGCTGCCGCAACACAGAACCCCAAAATGCTAAAGAGCACCTGGCAGCTTTTTTTTATTAAGAGGATTAAAGTTGGGAAATGCTTAGGTGAGACACTTGACATTGAGAAAAGTAAAGGGTTCATTCCGTTTCCCCTTTATAGTACGCAATAAGATGCCTATTCAGACTTTTCATTTCAAATGATAGCATTCTAATAAGTTATAGAAGTGAGTTACTGTGGTGTACAATAATAGGCCTACTCTTTTAATCCATCCCAGGTAAAAGTAATATTATTATGAATCACCTAATCATCAGTCATACTATGATACAACTGTAAAAATGTTATCTTCTTTGTTAAATCACAGAACACATAACCATAGATATATTCCCCCCGTCAATTAGTGTTTAAGATAAACTACTTAGAAATGGAGACACCATCTCCAGCGTTCAAATTGGCACACTTTGTCACCATTGATTTCTGACCAAACCGGTGTCTGAAGACAGGTTCATATTATTAACACTAAGCACAATTTACTTAGCTTGAAAAACGCTCTCCAAAGCCAAATTAAATGTAAAGCAATTATCAAGTGATGACTGGGAGCGTTGGAGTGGATCCGCCACACGGACGCCAATTAATTATTAACAGGGAAGCGGTGTCTTTAACCTCTTCACTCTGACGCATTATCTTATCCCTGACAGGGCTCTTATAACAGGCCTGTCTCTCCCATTACCAACTGTCTATTTGCTAGTCAAAACCATTGTGACAGCCTCTGGAAATCCCAATCACCTCAATCACAGCTCATTTGTGGGAGAGGGAGGCATGTGATGAGTGTATCACAGGGAGGGACCGGCATCTTGCTCTGCAGGTGCCTTAGGGAGGGTGTGCCCGCCTGATAGCCAGCCCAGTGGGGAGGAAATGGGATATCAGGGTCAGGTCAGGGAGACGTCTGACCTTAAAATGGGTCACTACAGATCCACAGGTCTTGGATTGCTTTAAGCCAGAGGGGACTTACAGTACTATCACATTCTTGGTTTAGCCAATCTCCAAATCATGTTTGAGTGATCTGCTAATAGTCTCATGAGAAGGATATTACTTTAATGGATTCTAAAAGAAACCTTACATGAGTGATATGTCAGCTTTCAGACTGATTGAACACAATGTACTGTACAGACTGGCTAAATTGAGAACATGTGTTAGATCTATCAGTAAGAGCTGCCATAACGGCTCCATAAAAGATAGGCCCACATATAACTGAATTTGATTGTAAGCA
This sequence comes from Salmo trutta, assembly GCF_901001165.1. Classification (NCBI taxonomy): domain Eukaryota; kingdom Metazoa; phylum Chordata; class Actinopteri; order Salmoniformes; family Salmonidae; genus Salmo; species Salmo trutta. Next base: position 25,660,201 of record NC_042968.1, read on the forward strand.
TTTCCAAAATATCAGAATTACTGTGCTTGCTGTGGTATTGAGAATCTGAACAAACCATATACATGTATTACTCAGTACTAAAGCCTCTAATTGGGTAGTCAAGCCTGTGAATATTGCTTTAACCATAGGGCTTGACGGACATTAATTAAAATGTGAATTAGCATGACGAATGGTATAGGCAGAAGAGGCATGACTGCACTCAAAACTAATCAACAGCTCACTGAAACACTATTGGCACTTATGAAGCCCCAAATTACATATTTAGAGGCAAAAAAATCTGGATTAGACAAACTACATCTTTGCGTTAGCAGCTGCCTTCCTGCACTGAATCAGCGCAAAAGTGCAATGTATTGCAAAGGCCTGGCATGTATGTGAATGACAACAAGGCAATGCAGACTGTACTTACCAACCTGGAGCAGCCTCAAAGTGTTCCATGTTTACTGCTTCTCACAGCCCATCACACCTGAACACAAAATATAGGCTTATGCTGTTATAATACACATTTAATCATCACGTCAAATAACTTTCATGTTTCTAAGTTTATTCGCCACATACACAGGATACAACTGGTGTAAAACAGTACAGTGAAATTCTTACCTTGAGAGCTCTTTCCCAACAATGCAGTGATAATAATATTATAGATAAGAAAATAAAAAGTACACATTTAAAATCACACAAGAACTACGATGTGTTAAAGAAACACGAGAATGCAAGTATATACAGGTCAGTGCCAGTACCTTTTTCAATGTGCAGGTGTACTGGAATAGTTGGTGGGTTTACACATAAAAAGTGACTGGTAGTAGGAATATATAAATAGTTATGGTAATATACTAGTGGATGCAATAGCAAAGAGCACATATTATAGGTTAGCCTATTAGAAATGGGGGTTTTGAATGGGGGAAACAAACTTCTTACATCATTTCTGATGTGATGGATATCCTGCTTTGCGTGTACCTTTTTACTAGTGTACTAGCCTAACAGACTGAATAGAGGTTGGTCTCCACAACCTTCTAAAAACAGAATCATCATAGGCTTGGTTCACACAGAGATACAGGAGAATATATTAACATGTAGGCTATCCTACCAGACAGGAACCATATGCTTCCTCATGCTCACCAGATCTCAGTAGAAAGTAATTATGGCAGATAGAATGTCATCAATCGATCTCTCTGCTTTTTCAATCCTCTCAAACATAACTGTCAGAACCTCATTAGAGTTTATTTACTGGTTGTTTGTGGATGGAAATGCACATTGTTTCCCTTGACTGCAAGGGAGATGCAGTGTTTCAGCTTGGAATGCAAATTAAATGTGACATTGGAATGATGCCTGGACACACAAAGATAATTCCGGACCAGATAGAGGTCTCCTCTATCTCGCTCTCCACCCCCTCCATCTCTTTCTTCTGTTTTCGACATGCACTGCCATCGCACTTTCATGGTCTGTGTGGCAACAGAAAGGTGTAGGCCTAAATAAAATCTGAAGTTTTGATTCTTCCACAATTATTACACTGTAATAAACAAGACATTGGTCCCCCAAAAAATGCCAGGTTTGCAGTTAGTCTCATAATCATTTTCATTCAGATGAAAGGGGAGCAGTGCCTGAACTGTCTGTCCATTTGCTATATAATCGTTAGTCTACATGTTGCTTTCTTCTATAGGTGTAAATATGCTAAATAATGATGTTTGTTGAAGGTGAAAGTACAGCTCAAAAAGTAGGCAGACTATGAACAGGTGCTGCTTTGTAGCCACACCACAGCTAATTAAAACCTTGGATAAGCACACACACACACACACACACCATGTGTGTATGCAATTAAAATGTAGACAGCAATCTTCCTTCCTTCAGCCAAAATATTTCATTCTCCTCATCTGCAACTTAATTATTTATTGACAGCTGGCTTTGATGACAAATGATCAACTTCACAGTACTAATGAAGCATGGAATTACATTACCTGATGAGGGAAGGCTTTGCATGTCTAGAATGACAATACTGAGGCAGTCTAGTTCACTAAATTATGGGATGAATAACATTATATAGACAGATTTAACTGATTGATGAGCAAATCACATTTCCTTTGTCAATGCCATGAGACTGTCAAACTATGGACTTTTTAGGTTAATAAAAGAAGAATAGTCTTGACTAGGCCACAAGCTCTCCTTGGTTACAATTGACTTCCTCTAAAAAGGTATGCCTTTGTGCAGTACTGTATTTGTGCTGAGTGTGTTTATTGTTAAGAACTGTGACTGGAGGAGCAATCAGTCTGAACTGAAGGAACCATGGACCTGTCTTTGTCAAGCTGAACATTCAGACATCCAATATCTGCTTAAATTCATATCTATCATACTGAATTACCTGACAGCTTCAATTGATGGGCACTTGAAAGAAATTGAAGGTGCCTTTAGTTCCTCCCCTCTGCAGCCATAAGTATGTAGCACCCTGTAAACAAGCCACTTAGTGGGCCTTCCAAGAATTCCTTTTGTCTTCTCAGGTCATGTCTGATACAGTGCCTTCAGAAAGTATTCATACCTCTTGACTTACTCTACATTTTCTTGTGTTACAGCCTAAATTCAAAATTGATTCAATTGATTTTTTTCTCTCCCATAATGACAAAGTGAAAACATGTTTTTAGAAATGTTTGCTAAAATATTAATAATGAAATATCTTATTTACCTAAGTACATTATATACACCCCTGAGTCAATATATGTCAAAATCACCTTTGGAAGCGATTACAGCTGTGAGCATTTCTGGGTAAGTCTAAGAGCATTGCACACCTGGATTGTACTATATTTGCCCATTATTCTTTTCAAAACTCTTCAAGCTCTGTCAAATTGGTTGTTGATCATTGCTAGACAGCCATTTTCAAGTCTTGCCATAGATTTTCAGATTTAAGTCAAAACTGTAACTCGGACACTCCGAAACATTCACTGTCTTCTTGGTAAGCAACTCCAGCGTAGATTTGTCCTTTTGTTTTAGGTTATTGTCTTGCTGAAAGGTGAATTTGTCTCCCAGTGTCTGGTGGAAAGCGGACTGAACCAGGTTTTCCTCTAGGATTTTGACTGTGCTTAGCTCCATTCCGTTAATTTTGTTATCCTGAAAAACGAATTCAGTCCTTAACGATTACAAGCATACCCATAACATGATGCAGCCACCACTATGCTTGAAAATATGGAGAGTGGTACTTGGTAATGTGTTGTATTGAATTTGACCGAAACATAACACTTTGTATTCAGGGCAAAAAGTGAATTGCTTCTCCATATTTTAACAGTATTACTTTAGTGCCTTATTGCCCTCTCAGCTGAGGCAATTTTACACACATAAATACACACAGAACAGGTAGCCTACATTCAATATAATACATGAGTTGAATCAAAACATGTTTTACACCCTAGTTCATAAGTTAATGCTTGGAGTCTTCACAGATTGTGTGACATAAAACACCACCTTTCTTTCCTTACATTAATGACAGTGTTATTTGTCATTTTTAAGCATTTAACAATTTAATTAGAACATTGAACTTAAACCCTGCACGAATCATGACTCTTGGAGAACTCAGAAAATGCAATGTAAGTATACCTATGTAACATTTCAATATGTTTCACCGTGAAGACAGTTATAGGTCTATGCCCTTGCAAAATCAAATGCTTCTAACTGAACTCTTCTAACCAAAAGAGTCACCTTACAGGCCTACTGTCATTAACGTATAGCCAGCCTTTTTGTTGGCTGGATTGGATGCGCATTGGTGTCTAGCTGTAGGCTAGTGATATTGTCAACCATCAGCAGCTGATCCAGGAAAGAAAACAAGTATTGATAGAAAATAAAAAGGTAAATAAATGGTCTACTACTTCTGGCCACGGATGGCATGGAGAACATCAGTACCCGCGCGGACCTGAAAAACAACACAATGAGCGCTCTAAACAGCTGACTGACAAAAAGCAAACAATGATAAATGAATGTTTAGATCTAATGCATTGGAATAAAGGCATAGGTCATTTTTTAAAATCAAGGACACATTGGAAAACAAATGGCAAAAATTAGGAAGCACCAGTGAAAATCTGTGCGTAAAGGAGCTCAACTAAGGCCGAAATCCAGCAGTACTGAGTGGACAGTGCCAAGCACATAGTGCCAAGCACATAGAAATATATTGGTTTAAACCATGACAGAGAGGTGGGGGTGTTCGTTTCATTTGGAAGCTTTCATTTTCATATTTACCACTGTAAAACCTATTTACCACTACATTTGAAACAAATAGGAGAATGGTTAAATTTGCATTATTTAGAGACCACCCCCAAATTTGACTCTTGTTGCACTTAATAAGAAAGCTAACGTCTCATCAATGGGAGCTGAGCCCCCCCTGGCTCCCCCATAATTCCCACCTTGTCTGTAACTGTTTTAATGTAACCATTGGCCTCAAGGTGAAATCCCTGAGCGGTTTCCTTCCTCTCCGGCAACTAAGTTAGGAAGGATGCCTGTATCGTTGTAGTAACTGGGTGTATTGATACACCATCCAAAGTGTAATTAATAACTTCACCACCATGCTCAAAGGGATATTCAATGTCTGCTTTTTTTATAAATGTTTTTTTATCTACCAATAGGTGCCCTTCTTTGGAAGGCGTTGGAAAACCTCCCTGGTCTTTGTGGTTGAATCTGTGTTTGAAATGCACTGATCAACTGAATTTCACACACAGAATGAGTGCATGCAACTTCTGTGACTTAAGCAAATCTTTACTCTTGAAAACATTTAGGCTTGCCATAACAAGGAGGTTGAATACTTACTGATTGAATACATTTAAGCTTTCCATTTGATTCATTTGTAAACATCTAAAAAAAAACATTATTCCACTTTGCCATTATAGGATATTGTGTGTAGGCCAGTGACAAACAACTGAAAATGTCTACAGGCCGGTGGCACATGCTTTACACAGGGGAACATGAATATCAATTTGCCTTGCATGCTCAGAGGACTCTACATGTTGCTAGGAGATAAGGCTCAACAAATTCAGAAGCAATTCTTATTGGTTTAATCACAATATTGGCTAACCTCTGTATAACACTAGCCCAAGCTATAGGAACTGAACAAAGGCATCTTGAAAAATATATATTCCAGATTCTCAAATGACGTCTCAAAGAGAAACATCTCAGTATGTAAACACTGCAAATTAATCTTTGCAAAACACCAACTAGGCCTAAAAGCTAAGTTTAAACTTCAGTCATTCATAATTCTTAAGCAAGAAAAGATGCCAGAAGGCCTCAAACTATCCATGCAATAGGAATCAAAGGATGATAACAAAATGGAAATTAATTAGTTGGCTTTCTGAAGACTTCGGGAGGGATATACTCACCAGCAAGGATGGTGATCTTATCAAAGGGTGTCTGATATCATGTTGGTGCATTTCATAAACCATACATTAGAAGAACTAGGCTATGTGCTGTACTGTGTCACAGGCAGTCCTCTACTGGACTTAACGTGTTATATTGGACTGTTTGTAGTTGCAGAAAATCATCTGACAATGCCATCCAGGTCCATCTATCATTATGACTGTATGTGTACAGTACATTCAGGAGATAAAGGTACTCAAAATTATCCATTTTGTATACCCCACCATACCACTAGACATCCATGTCTTCATCACTGGAAAAGATAAACGGTTGACTTTGACATCGTTTAAAAGCTTACAAAACAGAGTCCTCAAACTATTTTATTATTTATTGAAAAAAATGTTTAATAAAAATCATGTCATGTTTAAGCATTTAACGTCAATTATCAAAAAAATTGTATTTGTTTAACATTTTGTGGTAAATAGGTTTGACAGTGGTAAATATGAAAATAAAAGCTTCCAAATGAAATGAACACCCCCACCTCTCTGTCATGGTTTAAACCAATATACACTGCTCAAAAAAATAAAGGGAACACTTAAACAACACATCCTAGATCTGAATGAATGAAATAATCTTATTAAATACTTTTTACTTTACATAGTTGAATGTGCTGACAACAAAATCACACAAAAATAATCAATGGAAATCCAATTTATCAACCCATGGAGGTCTGGATTTGGAGTCACTCAAAATTAAAGTGGAAAACCACACTACAGGCTGATCCAACTTTGATGTAATGTCCTTAAAACAAGTCAAAATGAGGCTCAGTAGTGTGTGTGGCCTCCACGTGCCTGTATGACCTCCCTACAACGCCTGGGCATGCTCCTGATGAGGTGGCGGATGGTCTCCTGAGGGATCTCCTGCCAGACCTGGACTAAAGCATCCGCCAACTCCTGGACAGTCTGTGGTGCAACGTGGTGTTGGTGGATGGAGCGAGACATGATGTCCCAGATGTGCTCAATTGGATTCAGGTCTGGGGAACGGGCGGGCCAGTCCATAGCATCAATGGCTTCCTCTTGCAGGAACTGCTGACACACTCCAGCCACATGAGGTCTAGCATTGTCTTGCATTAGGAGGAACCCAGGGCCAACCGCACCAGCATATGGTCTCACAAGGGGTCTGAGGATCTCATCTCGGTGCCTAATGGCAGTCAGGCTACCTCTGGCGAGCACATGGAGGGCTGTGCGGCCCCCCAAAGAAATGCCACCCCACACCATGACTGACCCACCGCCAAACCGGTCATGCTGGAGGATGTTGCAGGCAGCAGAACGTTCTCCATGGCGTCTCCAGACTCTGTCACGTCTGTCACGTGCTCAGTGTGAACCTGCTTTCATCTGTGAAGAGCACAGGGCGCCAGTGGCGAATTTGCCAATCTTGGTGTTCTCTGGCAAATGCCAAACGTCCTGCACGGTGTTGGCTGTAAGCACAACCCCCACCTGTGGACGTCGGGCCCTCATACCACCCTCATGGAGTCTGTTTCTGACCGTTTGAGCAGACACATGCACATTTGTGGCCTGCTGGAGGTTATTTTGCAGGGCTCTGGCAGTGCTCCTCCTGCTCCTCTTTGCACAAAGGCGGAGGTAGCGGTCCTGCTGCTGGGTTGTTGCCCTCCTACGGCCTCCTCCACGTCTCCTGATGTACTGGCCTGTCTCCTGGTAGCGCCTCCATGCTCTGGACACTACGCTGACAGACACAGCAAACCTTCTTGCCACAGCTCGCATTGATGTGCCATCCTGGATGACCTGCACTACCTGAGCCACTTGTGTGGGTTGTAGACTCCGTCTCATGCTACCACTAGAGTGAAAGCACCGCCAGCATTCAAAAGTGACCAAAACATCAGCCAGGAAGCATAGGAACTGAGAAGTGGTCTGTGGTCCCCACCTGCAGAACCACTGATTTATTGGGGGTGTCTCGCTAATTGCCTATAATTTCCACCTGTTGTCTATTCCATTTGCACAACAGCATGTGAAATTTATTGTCAATCAGTGTTGCTTCCCAAGTGAACAGTTTGATTTCACAGAAGTGTGATTGACTTGGAGTTACATTGTGTTGTGTTGAGTTACAGTGCTCCCTTTCTTTTTTGAGCAGTATATTTCTATGTGCTTGGCACTATGTGCTTGGCACTGTCCACTCAGTACTGCTGGATTTCGGCCTTAGCTGAGCTCCTTTACGCATAGATTTACACTGGTACTTCCTAATTTTTGCCATTTGTTTTCCAATGTGTCACTGATAAAAAAATAACCCATGCCTTTATTCCAATGAATGTAAACTCAGATTTTTTTTCAATGTTATATTTGCATTTGTTATAGCTTAGACCCTATACTTCACATCAGAGTTGATTGTGTTGTGCCAAGCATTGGTTGAAACTCAATATGCTCTTGAATACAGGGTGGGTGTCATTTCAATCTTAGAAGTATAATTCATAGAATGGAACTATCCCTTCAGACAATTGCAATTTGGCTGGTACACCATTGAAATTAAAATGTCATTTACATTTTTACTTTAATTACTATCACAAACATGACCGCCGGTCCACCCACTGTTGAATGTCAACTTAAATGGTCATTTCTATTCTAAATTTTTATGATTTCAATAAGTTTCCTATGGAGGATTGACAGTAAAATTGTAAACATATTCCCATTCAAGTCAACATTCTCTGATGTGTGGACCACCAACAATCTTTGTGGTACCATTTGAGAGTTGAAATTTCAAATGTATTCCCATTTTAGTACATTTACCCACCCTGTATTCAAGAGCAAGTTGTGTCTCAGCCGATGGCTGGCACAAAACCAAAACCTTAGATGATGTAAAATAGGGGCTTAGCTACAACATATGTGAACATGTGTTTTTAGATAATTGACATTAAAAAAGGTTAAAAATGTAAATAAAAATAATAATTAAGAAAAAAATGTTTACCAGAAATGATTAAATAGTTTGACAACCCTGTTTGTAAGCTTTTAAATTATATAAAATCTCAACTGTTTATCTTTTCCAGTGATTAAGACATGGATGTCTCATGGTATGGTGGGGTATGTAAAATGGGTCAACTTTGAGTACCTTTATCTTTTGAATATTATGGCATTCAGGTCGAAAATGTCACATTCTGAGCACTTCTACAACGGGCAAATAAATATGTATGGAAGGTTTCATTCAAACCAAATGGGGTGCTGTCAAAAGTGACTGAATTCAAATGTATTTGCCCTATGGACAGCACCAGTGCCATATATTAAGAGAGTTGGGCCAGGTTTTAGAACGGACACCATGTTAGCGCCTTTATTCTGAAAATTGGTGATGTACCAATACGAGAGAGACTCCGATAAATCCCTACGTCATGACCCGCTGTAAACAAGCAAAACAGAGCAGCGAATTTAACAGACGTTTTTATTGATTAGCATTCGGGAAGTCCGTACTGTGTTGTGGTGTCAACAAAGTGCATATACAGTATGCTTTCACTGCACAACTTCATAGGTTTTGAAAACTTTTAGAAATAAACCGCAGAATGCGGAAGCGTTAATTGTCACTTAGCAGCGGCAATGGAGGAGAAAGTTAAGCTTGCTGAACGTTCAGACAGAAACCGTATCCACTGTCCCAACTCTCTAAATACAGTATGACTCTGGACAGCACTATCCTCTGTAGGCAGTGGGCCGAAGCATCGGATCTGCTTTAGTTTTGGAGCTGATTGCCTTCTGGCGAAGGAGGAGCTGTTTTTTTTTTACATATTACGTATTTCATCTGAACACATTTCCGTTTGTTGGCAATGTTAATTCTTGCAATTGTTTTCAAAATAAATATTTTTATCAAAAAGAAAGGAGGACAAAGGCACTCTTCATATAATAGATTAAAATGCCTTTATTAGTATGGCATGTTCAATAGAAACAATGTTTTTAAAAATCCGACGCGTTTCGGCTGCATGGCCTTCATCAGGGAGTACAAAGAAATAATACAATGTTCTCTTTTTAACAGCTTTTCCCATTAGCCATAATTTGAAGATGGAGTGGTTACAAGATTGATTGGACACACCTAGTAAGCAATACTATACACACTTTAAAGTGAAATGCTGTAGCTATGTTATCATAAAAATACAACTCCAAGCTCGAAGTATCAGAACACTTCGAAAGGTAGTTCTAACCTTAAATATGGCTGGGAGAAGTGTCAAGAATAAGAAAGCAATATATTCCATAGTACACTAGAACACAGCAAAACATGAACAACAAGAGTCTAAACATAGCTGAGGGCAATTGAGCAAAAAGTCCACTAGATGAGAGCAAATGGACCCATCACAACCCTACAGGAAGGGTGAGAAATCCATATCTTCATTTAAACCAGGGTATTTAGTGGCCTGTAGTTTGTAAATCCAAAAACTTTCCCTTTGGTTTAACTGTTTAATACGGTCCCCTTTGAATCGAGAGTCTTGTCTTTAAAATGGTGTAAAATAGTCATATGTTTGAGAAATTGAAGTAATAGCATTTCTACGGTATTTGAATATCGCGCCACAGGATTACACTGGCTGTTGAGTAGGTGGGACGATTTGGTGCCACCTAGCCCATAGAGGTTAAGGAGACATTACAGCAGCCTGTTTCAGTCACCGCCTTGTGCCTATGACCCACCTCCAGTTAGGAGGCCAGATAGGGACCCCCAGCCACCTGTTTCCCAGCAGCAGTATTACAGCAACTACAGTCAGCCCCAAGCACCCGACCCTGCGCAGCATCAATATGCACCTAACCTGTATACCAACCGCTCTGCTCAAGCTCCAAGGAGGTGTTTTGTCTGCCAGCAGGCCAGAACAGATGCACGCTGCACACACTGCTTCCGATGTGGGAGTGGAGAACATTTTCAAGCTGGATGTAAAATCCGGGGAGTCAGACCATCAAGAGAGGCCCCTTTAAACGGGGAAGGGTTACCGCTGAGGGACGAGTGTTAACCGTAGCTACCAAAAAGTCCCAGAAATGTGCAAATTGTGCCAGAGAAGATTCATTTGAGAACCTGAAACAATGTTCATCATGTAAAGAGACACTGTACTGTTCCAAAGTATGTCAAAACCAACATTGGACTAAACATAAGGAAAAATGAACTAACATGAAAATTGACTCTACCAGTGAAAGGTTTTCCTGCACAGAGGAAAATGCCCACTCTTTACCATCCCTAGCTCAAGGTTACCACCCCCATAAGGTCACCTCGCTAGTCGGCAGACAGTGCCTTATTGAGTGTCACCTGAATCACCACCACCTCCAAGCTCTATGGGACACAGGCTCTCAGGTATCGGTCATTGATGAACGATGGAAAGAGGAATCTCTCCCAAACGCAAGGCTGAGAAATGTTTCAGAAATCCTGGACTCACCTGATGATCTAAGGTTGACTGCAGCAAATGGGACTGAAATGCCGTACCTGGGATGGATTGAAACAACTTTTCGGCTAGCCTCTGAAACTGACCAAACAAAGGAACTGATCATCCCAGTGCTGGTAATGAAAGGCTGTCACCTATCGCATCCCATCATAGGTTTCAATGTTATCGAGCACATCCTGACAATGACTGAAAAGACTAAACAATACAGTACAGTAAAAACAGCTTTCCCAAGCCTCAAAAGAAACAAGGTGAGAGCTTTTATACAGGCTGTTAGCGCAGAACAGACAGATGAATATGCAGTGAAAACCAAGAAAGAGAAGGTTGCTGTACCAAAACACAGTAGCATTCAGATTGAGTGCCGTGTAGCTTCCCAGCCTTTCAAAGAGGACATGACAATGCTTTTCCAGCCAGACCTGAACCCGCAGTGGCCAGACGACCTTGAGTTCTTTGACACACTAGTCAGAGTCAGGAAAGGTGTTTTTCCAGTTATCATGCTTGATGTCTCTAACCCCACTGACCACGACATTGCCCTGCTAGGACGCACAATAATCGGTACAGTACAAACCATTATGACTGTGTTACCTGCCCAAGTCTTTGAAAAAACTGTCACCCCAGCCACAGTGAATCACACCAGCGTTCGAACCCCATGTACTACTACTGAACAGTGGGATCCACCAGTAGGTTTAAATCACCTAACCGAAGAGCAGAGAGAGGTTGTTAGGCAAATGCTTAGAGAAGAGTGTCACTCCTTCTCCAGATCAGACAATGACATTGGCTGTATTGAACGATTGAAAATGAATATTTCTCTAAAGGACTCTGAACCAGACAAGCGCACATACATCTCAGTGCCCAGGCCACTGTATCAGGAGATGAAGGGTTACCTTTATGGCCTCATAGCCCAGGGCTGGGTTAGGAAGTCAAACTCTTCATATTCTTCACCTGTCGTGTGCGTTCGGAAGAAGGACGGGACCCTCCGGTTGTGTATAGATTACAGAGACCTGAACAGAAAGACACATCCCGACCGCCAGCCCATCCCTCGGGTCCAAGACATCATGGACAGTTTAGGTGGTAATTCCTGGTTCTCCCTCTTAGATCAGGGAAAAGCGTATCACCAGGGGTTCATCTCTGAAGAAAGCAGACCACTGACAGCATTTGTGACCCCGTGGGGACTCTATGAGTGGATACGTATGTCATTCGGCCTCATGAACGCTCCTGCAGCTTTTCAGCGGTGTATGGAGGAGTGTTTGGAAGGGCTCCGGGATAACATCTGCATTCCTTATCTGGACGACACGCTAGTTTTCAGTAAAACTTTCGACAGCCATGTGAATGATGTGCGAAAAGTTTTGCAGCGTCTCAGAGAGTATGGCATTAAACTCAAACCAAGTAAGTGTGATCTCTTTAAACCCCAGGTCCGTTATTTGGGCAGAATAGTGTCTGCAGAGGGCAGCCGAGTTGACCCAGCCGATTTTGAAGCAGTAAGAGCATTGAAAGAAATCAGACCAGAGACTGTGGGCCAGCTCAGAAAAATGCTTGGTTTACTCACTTACTACAGACAGTACATCAAAGACATTTCTAGGAGGGCCAGCTGCCTGTATGACCTCCTGAAAGCAGATTCAGAGAAATTACCTGACCACCCACAGAAAACAAAGAAAGTAAGTCATGTGGTGCCCTCAAACAAGCCAATCCTGTGGACTGACCAGAATCAACAGGCACTTGAACAGCTGATTGAGTGTTTGCTTCACCCACCAGTCTTAAGTTTCCCTGATTTCACTCAGCCATTTGTTGTACACACTGATGCGTCACACCAAGGCTTGGGAGCAGTTCTTTATCAAAAGCAAGATGGGAAGCTTAGGGTCATTGCTTATGGCTCTCGAACCTTAACAGCAGCTGAAAAGAACTATCACTAGCACTCGGGCAAGCTACAATTTCTAGCTCTAAAATGGGCAATCACTGATAAGTTCCATGATTATTTGTACTATGCTCCGACGTTCACTGTATACAGCGATAACAACCCGCTCAGCTACATTCTGTCTACTGCAAAACTGAACGCAACCACTTCCAGGTGGGTTGCAGAATTGGCTGATTTCCACTTTACAATAAAGTACAGGCCAGGCAGAGAGAACGGTGATGCAGATGCTTTGTCAAGGATGCCACTGGATGTAGAGTCACTGATGAGAGAATGTTCTGAGGAGCTTCCACCAGACACCATTGCCACCACGATACAAGCAGTTGAGGTACTGAAAGAGACTGTTGTACCTTGGTTACTTTCAGCTGCATCTATGTCAGTATCAGCTGAAGGTGAGACAACCACTGCAACAATCAGCTCAATCCCAAAAGATGGGATAAGAGAAGCACAAAAATCTGATCCGGTCATCCGTCCTGTGCTCAATTTCAAACTGTCTGGTTCCAAACCGCCAGTTAAAGAGCAAAAGGAATCCAGTCCAAAGACAAAATGCCTATTCAGAGAATGGGACAAATTGACAATAGACAGTGATGGCATTCTGTACAGAATCACTACAGCCCGCAAGCAGTTAGTTCTACCAGAGCAGTACAAAGGTAAAGTGATGGAAGAGTTGCACAATAACATGGGACACCAAGGTACTGACCGCACTGTATCACTAGTACGTGACCGCTTCTTCTGGCCATATATGCAATCTGACATCGAGCACTATGTGACTAAAACTTGTAGCTGTGTCAAGCAGAAAAAGCCAGCCCATGAAACAAGAGCACCTCTGACAAACATTGTGACAACACAGCCATTTGAACTGGTATGTATAGACTTCCTTCATCTCGACAGATGCAAAGGGGGATATGAGTACATCCTCGTGATTGATCATTTTACACGTTTCACTCAAGCCTACGCCACCACATCAAAGTCAGGTAAAACTGCTGCAAATCTCATCTTCAATGACTTTGCCCTGAAGTTTGGGTTCCCGTCCCGCATCCACCGTGACCAAGTGGGAGAATTTGAAAATCAGTTGTTCCATCAGTTAAAGAAACTCAGTGGCATGGCGGGGTCCAGAACAACGCCCTACCACCCGATGGGGAACGGTCAAGTGGAACGCATGAACAGAACAGTGTTGCAAATGTTAGACACTGAGACACAAAAGTCAAATTGGAAGGAGTCTCTAAACAAACTGGTTTATGCCTATAACTGCACCCGTTGCGAAGTGACTGGCTATTCACCATTTTATCTTCTGTTTGGGAGATCACCCAGGCTTCCAGTTGATATGCTCTTTGGATTGTGCACAGAGGCAGGTTCCAGTAACCGGCGAGACTACGTGGAGAACTGGAAACGAGGGATGGAAGAAGCATACGCCATTGCAAATGAAAATGCTCAGAAAGTCGCTGAAAGAAGTAAGAAGTACTATGACACTAAAGTTAGGAGTTCAGTGCGACAGCCTGGCGAGCGAGTTCTGATTAAAAATCTGACACCAAGAGGAGGACCAGGCAAACTCCGTAACTATTGGGAAGATACAATTCACACAGTAGTGAGACAAATCGGTTCAGACCTGCCGATTTATGAATTGAGACCAGAAAAGGGTAGGGGACGCTCCAGGGTCCTGCACAGTGTCATGATGTTGCCCTCTTTGAGTACAGGGAGCACAGTTGACCCCCTCCCCCTTGCACCATCCCCCTACCTACCTCTCCCTACCCAGGTCCTGTGAAGGCGGTCGAAAAATTCTAAAGGAGAATGTCCTGCCGCATGGCCCAGTTGAGACAGAGAGGGGTTTCATAGAGAGACAAAGGAAATTCTTCCAACTCACAGAATTGGGGAACCAAACGACATTTATGTTCTGAAGAAGGTATAAAAGATCGGTGAATAATCCAGCTACGAACTGGTCCGCTTGGTACAATTTTGTGAGGCTCATTAGAAACAATATTGCCATATTACCATAATAATGTTTATATAATAGCCTCAGCTATGGGACCTACATCTAAATGGTTGTATACAACGATTTAATAAGATTAAAGCTATTTGGAATATGTTGAGACGCTATGCACTGATGTTAATGGGAGAGAATTGTATTTCTGTTCAAAAGCTTAACTCAGTCATCGGCACACCCCCAGGGACACAGACAGGACCTGGTGTCATGTGACAGGCTGTTCTATGTTCAAGTATAAAACCCCCACCCTGATTTACTTTCTTCAGACCAGGCCTCCACTCCATTACGAGTTGGCCAATAGGTTTGACCATGCATCCCTCTACTGAAGTAACCATACCACGTGGTTAAACTATCGATACCGACAGAATAATAACAAGTCTTTGATATTAATTAATAGTCTGCAGCTAGAAATTCTATCATTGAACGCGAAGACCGACGAAACATCCATTCTATAACAACATTAATGAATGTCGCTTTGAAAGATCCCTTCTAACCGAGAGAGAGAACGCGGCGGGAACTCTCCAACAGAACGACCTTTCCATCGAAGATCACGACGACACACTGAGCGTAAATATATATATTGATTGCAATTGTTTCCGAATGAGTGAGCGTTCATGTGCAAAGGATTAGCATATCAATTATTAATATTTCTCAACTCTGTTGTGCCTTCTCAGCTGCTCCCAACCCCCTTGTTTGTTTAACAAGCCACCATGCCGGTTTAGCCCACTAGGGCACATTACTCTACCAATTCTTTGTGATGATAATTACTGTTTGTATACTTTCTGTGAATTACATTGTTTAGTAAATAAATTATTTTAAGACAGTTGATGTATGGATGATTTAGTAAAGACTGGGTTCGTGCAGATACAACAATTTACGACGTTTGGAATGAGACGGACGCGAGGTAAAATACACCATTTAAACCAGAAGATAAATCGGCCTATACTATAATATATAATGTTATAATATAGGAAAGTTATATTAGGAAAATTATAACTTTAATCTGAATATTTTCCTTGGTGCCCCGATCTCATAGTTAATTACAGTTAAACGATTAATCAGTTAATCGCGTGATAATAATTACAGGGAGTTATTTTGATAAGCATGTCTTCAGTTAATGGTGCCCAAAGACACGACAACAGAAACCTACTCATGTCCTGTGACCACTTATCTTTTGAGACACAACCAGAAATGACCAAAGATGACAAAAGTCAGGAAAAAAGGAGACATCAGCCTGCATCACAGCCTCTAGATTCTGATGAAGACAGCGGGGATGAATATGGCCTTCATCATGAGCCGCTACAGGTTCCCACATCTCCTACAGTACCTGAGGAGAGGAATGCTGAACCAGCGAGAGAGTGGGAACACAGGCCCCCACCAGTGAAACAGACAGTTGCAGTGCCAGTCCCTGAAACGCTACCAGCACAGCCTCTTGTTGAAAAGCGGCTGGAGGAGACAGCAACAGTTAAAGACCTGCCTGCTGAGGAGATGAACTTGCCTGCTGAAAATTTGCCTGATGATCGTCCACCAAGTGCCTTTCCTTCATTAACTGCTGCTGCTGAACCTGTGGAACCAGCCTACCAGCTGCCACAAAGAGAGAGACACCCTCCAAGACGTATCACCTATGATCAGCTTGGTATCCCTTCCTGCTACAGTATCCAGCCACAGGCACAGTTGTTCCCTGTCTACTCTGCACCAGGACTGGTTCCATGGCTGCCATCACTACAGCAATGTTACTTTCAGCCACCTTACATGTATGGGCTTCAGCAAACATGAGGCTACAGAGTTGACATGTTTGACCATGCACTACTGACTGATTTCACAGACTGTCACAAGAGACAATTTGCAGACTATGCATATAGATCATTAAAACTGATGGACTGTTGATCAATAGTATGATAAAAGACTGTTTATGGACTGTTTATACAGCTGGTCAACAGATATGGACTGTGAAAATAACTTGTCAAGGGTCACAGTTCAAATATAACTAACCTCTGCTCAAGTACTACCTTACAGAAGAGGATTTTCTAGGTCCAGTGCATACAGACTGTTGAAGAAGACAGACAATGTTGGTAATGTTGGGACAACATTTATTTTGTCGGGGAGAGTGTGACAGGTTAAAGGAAATACTCATAGCCTGTTATACATTAAAAAGTATTAGTAAGTTCATAGTATGTGAGGATCTTAAAACATCTAAGGTTAAAAAGATCATGCATTCTGTATTAGTTGATAGAGATTGATAACATTCATATAATTGTGTTAAAATCCGTCAAGCGTACAAAGGGTAAGAATTGTAAAAGGAATGTGTAAACGTTATATTGATTACTTTATTTTGTGGTGCCTAATTGAAGGGGAAAAGTGTTAATCTGTGATCTACTAAATGCTCTTAATCTATGAGCCTGAGATCGATTGCTCTGGTCTCCACCCAAGTTCGCGGGAAATCGAGGTCTTTTCCTTATTGCAGTAAAAGTTCTCAGTGAGGAAACAATACGTATCACTCTCGTGATTATTTCTCCCCTTTTTCAGGTATGTTATTGTTTTATCATCAAAGTAATTTAAATGTAATAACTCGCTAACATGTCAAGAGTGTTTAAGGTGTGTCTTAGTAACATCTTGAGGAAGTTAGAGTTACGTTTGCAGAGAGTAATATGAAGCCTACTTGGTTGCAGTGAAGAATAGCATCCTACTGAGAGTAGTTGCCATTTTATGTCGATCGTGAATGAACATGTGCGTTGTTAATAACATATTTTGCGGTGTTGTTTGTATAATGGTTTTTCAAACACTTTATTGCCTGTTGATAAATTGAGTTATGGTTGACAGTTATATTGAAATTAGTATATGTTTCAGTGAATTACAGTGTATACTGTTGTGACTTGAATAAGCCCTGTACCCTACAACACTAGCTCTTTCCTGTAGATCTGTTGTTCTGTAAAATGTGTTACTTTTGTAAAATGATTGCAGTAAAAGTTCTGTGAGGAAACAATACCGTATCACTCTCGTGATTATTTCTCCCCTTTTTCAGGGGCGTAACATGTCCAATCAATCTTGTAACCACTCCCTCTTCAAATTAGGGCTAATTGGAAAAGCTGTTAAAAAGAGAAGATTGTATTATTTCTCTGTACTCCCTGAAGAAGGCAATGCAGCCGAAACGCGTCGGATTTTAAAAAACATTGTTTCTATTGAACATGCCATACTAATAGACATTTTAATCTATTATATGAAAAGTGCCTTGGTCCTCCTTTCTTTTTGATGACCAACTCACCCCTTTTACCAAAGAGCACCTTCTGTCTACCAACATTTACTATTGTGTACCTTAGTAGCGCTTCCCTTCCTCCTCTTTCTACATATTTTTATATTCGTTAGCTGGACAGGCAAACGCTGCTAAGTACTAAACAGTAAATCAATCAAAACTCTTCCTATCCAGGTACCATCTCTGCTGATCACGTCTGCCAATCATGTTCTCTGTACCTAAGATACATAAACACAGCTGGTGACAGCTCAGAGATCTCTGTCCGACAAACTGCTATCAAGTCTTTTTAATATTTGTAACCTATTTAGTTTTAGAAACATGATACCATCAATGTAAAATAACTCCCAACTTTACTTAACCTTAGAAATGTAGCTAGCTAGCTAAAATATGTAGACCTGTTGCTAGTTGGCAGCAGCAAATACTGTAGCTTTATAACTAGCATGTCATTCAAGATCAGGGAGCTTTAGCTATCATTATTCCAAGTAATAATTTAAGACTACAATACTTGTCCCATAGATTTTTGTAAACCTAATAGTCATCAAGGCAGGACTCCCAAAAAATAAATACCACATTATCCCTAGTCTCATAAACCCGACCCTAGTCAAAAGCAGTGACTAGGGTCTGGTTTCAAGGATGGACTCTTGACAGAGGAACTAAGTCACAACTATATCCACTTCAACAACAAAAAACGAATTTGTAGCTAGCAAGATGGAGATCAGATTTTTTATTTTCATGAGTGCATTTCACAAGTGGTTAGTTTGCATCAACAACCGCAACGTTCTGGCATGTCTGCCTCATGATTTGTTGGGAGAGTCCCCAGATATCTTTTCTTCCCTTATAGACGTAGGAAGTTCCGTAGTTCCTCTTGCCAAAAGAGTCCATCATTGAAACCAGACCCTAGTCACTGTGTTGCCTTGGGTTGGGATTTTGAGACTCCAACTAGGCCTATTGACAGGGTTAATGTAATAGGACGCAGAGCACCCTCCCTCTATCCTTACCCTAGTAGCCTAGTCATTGTTATTTTTTATTGACTGTCAGGATGTTAATTTCTAGGTCCTAAACTGCTGTGATGATTTCTTTGATTCATTCATGTCTCCCATGATCTATTCAGTTCTCCTCTCCTGTGTCCTGCTCCCAGAGATCAACCAAGTGCTATTCTCCAAGCATGGGCTCAGCTGATTCACTCACCTGTGAGGAGAACCATCCTACTGCAGTTTGAACTAGCCCTGCCATCACTATTAGACATTGAGACCCCATATGCATTTGTCTGTTGTCTTTTCTTTGTGGGTTTTGTCTTAGTCAGAGTTGAAGAGCACCAACTACAGATACACATGCTTGTTAGGGAATCTCAAATACTCAATTCAATATAGAATCAGTTTGACGAGGTGAAAAACAGAATGTTTTACTATTGTAACATGCAGTGATGAGAACTCCATTGTCCCCGGCATGAACCCAGGCTTTGCCGTAGATGGTAGAGTTCTCGTCTTTGGACTACACAATCTTAAGATTGCATTCCGCTAAGGCACTTCTCTCTCTCTCTACATCGGTGACCAGGGTGGTATCCTTTCGATACACCTATGGGGCCAGGGCACACAAGTGCTCCTAGAGAGAGGATGGCAGCGGGGTGGGTGTACTGAAGCATGTGTTGATGACAGATACTTCAAATGTTGCCTGAGACAACATTGCTATTTGTCTCCATACTCAAATGGTGAAACACTAAATGGGAAGTTCTTTGTTCTAATGTATATGCATGAAAGGTACACTATGGAAAACATGCATCATACTCAGTCATATTTAGTAGTAGAATAATGGATTGGCAAGCATTTGGCACCGTCAACTTTGAAGGTTAGTAGGAAAGTAACCATTTAAACCAATCTATTCACATTCACTGGACATTTAGCATTTGAAACTCAAATATTCATTTCCCAACTGCTTTTTCTATAATCCTGTAGACTCGATCATTCTCCATACCTTATATTAAAATGCATTCAACATTATGCGTGCCGACCATGGTATTGGGCAGCTGCTGACATTTGAGAACTCATCTGGTTTAGAATCAAACTCTGGTCATCTTATTGAAGAGCACATTGTGTACATTTTGCCCAGCTGTTTTTAGAGAAGACTGTATTGCAAGGTATAGTCTGTGTAGGATATGCCATGTTGGCTAATATGCATATGCAGCTGTAGTTTTTAAACCTCCATTCTAGCATACAGTACATGACACACACATTTCTATCTATACTTTTTGGGGTTTATGCAAATTATATGACTGAATGTTTCCTTAACCCTTAGACTCATGGGATTTGGCCTGTATGGATAAGGCTAAATTAAAATGTTTCTTACAGAAGAAATATGGAAAGCATATGCATACTGGATATTATAGGTGAATGCACCAATTTGTAAGTCGCTCTGGATAAGAGCGTCTGCTAAATGACTTAAATGTAAATGTAAATGAAGCAATGAAAAGGGAACAATTTAGAGATTATGGGAAAATATGACTAAAGGTGAGGACACAACAGTTCCCCTGACAAGACTGAATCCAAACATAAAACTTGATTTTATGTGCATTTTAGATTTACAGTACTTTACCACATTTGTTTATAACAAAATCTGAAATACTCTGGATACATTCAGTAACATAAGAATATTATTGGAAAAGTTGGGTTAGGTTGCTAAGTAATTTCAATGAATTTTAATGAGTTAAAGAAGAGTCTTCAACTATAAAGGTTATATTTTGAGCTCTCCTAGCTGTGCCGATTAGGAACTAGAGCAAGCTCACATGTGGTTGTTTTGTTTGTAAAACAGCCCTGTGTCCTCGCCTTTACAGAATTACTGTTGTTCACGCAATCCAAAAAGAGTCCATTATAAATTGCAACCTGGGTCGGGTGGGCATCATTTGAAAGCTTATTGTATTGCCAACATGACTAGCAAAATGATCAAATATGATCTTACAGTGTTGTGTTTATCATAGTCCAAAATGCATACGCGTATGCACAGCAGTGTTCTAGAAAAATTGACCATTGGCTTTCATACTTTGAATTCTCAGTGCACCTCAAGCAATTTCTCTAACTGTCAACACATTCAAATGAAGAGGCCGCATACCAGAGCCGCGTTAGCTGGGAATTGTGGGGAGGGAGGTGCGCGATCAGGCTGTGTGTTTCCAGTGGGTGGTGGTCTCAGAGCAGTGTAGCTATGTCACAAAGGGCACTGGACTATAGCGTCTCAGCATCAGTAGACTATGCTTTACGCTTTCTCAACGCAATTCAGAGAAGCAGATGGTCATTTTGGTGCACATAGAATGGAGTCCTAAGTGCATTTAGATGTGTGAGCCGCTGCAAACTTTCTTCACAATACAACAAATAGTCTTATTCTGTTCAAGACAAGCCAAGGTATAACACCATGTCATCTTCTAACAGTACATCAAACATAGTGATCATAAACAGTGACACTGTATATGACATGAGTTTTATGATATGGAAATGTGAAGTGCACATTTGGACTCGTGGGTGTTTGGCTTGCTTGTATGACATCAAAGCGGTATTTATTATAATCCTCAACGTCTCATCTTTCAAAGTAAATAGAGTCCTTGTAATATACAGCATTTCCCTCACTCAGACAACAAAACATTTGCAAAAGTTGCCCAATCAGTGGGAGGGATGTGGCAAATTCTTGCCGCACGCGGTGCTCAAGACAGAACGGCTGTCAGTCAAAACCCATGCAAAGCTATGAAGTGGAACACCTGAGCTCTGAAGTCATGTATAGCATGTTATTGTACAGCCACTGCGTTCCAATTTAGCCACTTATCAGTGTCCAAATCTGCCATTTTCAACCCGTACAAGTGTAAAGGGATACGCCTGCAGATAGTTACTTGAAATGAGACATAACCATGCCAAAACATGATTCAAAATCTGAATTTACCGACAGATAGCTAATGAAACACTAGCTTCCTGAGCAGGCAAATTTACATGTACAGTAGCTGGCTAGGCTAGTCAGACTAACATTGTGTCACGAAACTCTAACATGCAGGAGGGGTGACGTCAGGCGCAGGAGACCAAGGTACGTGAAAACATGTTTAATAGACACCAGTCCAAAAATGCCTAAATAATAGGCAGGGTACAATACATACAATAATAGGCAAGAGCCCTCAAACTGAGTCGGGACGCAGCCCAGGAAAACTCGTATGCCAAAATATCCAAACGGCAGATGAAAACCCAATCCCCAACCTGTCAAACGTAGACACAAAATAATACCGCACAATCCCCAACCTAAACAGACAGACTAAATACCCCCACTAACGAACTAACTCAACACAGGTGCTAACATAAAACAGACATCACCAAATGAAAAGGAGATCGGTGGCAGCTAGTAGGCCGGCGACGAGCGCCGCCCGAACGGGGAGAGGCGCCACCTTCTGTCGACGTTGTGACACATTGACTAGCTTTCAATAAATTGGCTAAGCGGTCAACGGAGTTACCTCTTCAAACGATCAAGACAATTCACATTGCATGCTGCATATTTCAAGTGCACTCAAAACAGATATTGATCTTATTTCAGTCTTCATCAAACATTTGTGCAATAATTTAAGGTGCCAACACATTTTATAGTCATAAGACTGTTTCACTGTCATATAAAATAAAATAAAAATCAGTTCCTCCCTCGACGGGGATCGATCAACTTCACGCTTTTCGGCCCACCGCCTACTGTAGTGAATCTTAGACTGATAAGCCTAGCCATAGAGAGCTTATTAAATTACCATTACTATTCTAATTCTATGGGCCTAGCCTATTCAGACGTGTCATTAGAGGAAGCCATGAAACAAGAACATTACATTCTTAAACAAGAAAGGCATTATTGCAGGAGGAGCCAATACCCAGCTGCTTGAAACACATAATTATTTCAACCTCATACAAGCAGCAATTAACTTTCTATGACCTGTTCCAGCTAAATATAATTATCTGGCATGAAACCTGCATAGTAGTGTTTTAATGTGTGTGATGTTTAAAAACATTCAAAGCGCTCTGAGCTGAAGTGCACTGATTGAATGGAGTTTGAAGGATTCCTTTTAACAGATTTCTGTCTGCAAATGAAGTCAGATAGCAAATTTGTTTTACTTACAGTGGTGGAAGAAGTACCCAATTGTCATACTTGAGTAAAAGTAAAGATACCTTAATAGGAAATGACTCAAGTAAAGTATTTGGTTTTAAATATACTTAAGTATCAAAAGTAAAAGTATAAATCATTTCAAATTGCTTATATTAAGCAAATCAAACAGCACAATGTTCTTGTTTTTTTATCTACAGTTGAAGTCGGAAGTTTACATGCACCTTAGCCAAATACATGTAAACTCTGTTTTTCACAATTCCTGCCATTTAATCCTAGTAAAAATTCCCTGTCTTAGGTCAGTTAGGATCACCACTTTATTTTAAGAATGTGAAATGTCAAAATAATAGTAGAGAGAATAATTTATTTCAGCTTTTATTTCTTTCATCACATTTCCAGTGGGTCAGAAGTTTACAAACACTCAATTAGTATTTGGTAGCGTTGCCTTTAAATTGTTTAACTTGGGTCAAATGTTTCAGGTAGCCTTCCACAAGCTTCCCACAATATGTTGGGTGAATTTTGGCCCATTCTTCCTGACAGAGCTGGTGTAAGTGAGTCAGGTTTGTAGACCTCCTTGCTTGCACACGCTTTTTCAGTTCTGCCCACAAATGTTCTATGGGATTGAGGTCAGGGCTTTGTGATGGCCACTCCAATACCTTGACTTTGTTGTCCTTAAGCCATTTTGCCACAACTTTGGAAGTATGCTTGGGGTCATTGTTCATTTGGAAGACCCATTTGCGACCAAGCTTTAACTTCCTGACTGATGTCTTGAGATGTTGCTTCAATATATCCACATAATTTTCCTACCTCATGATGCCATCTATTTTGTGAAGTGCACCAGTCCCTCCTGCAGCAAAGCACCCCCACAACATAATGCTGCCACCCCGTGCTTCACGGTTGGGATGGTGTTCTTCAGCTTGCAAGCCCCCCTTTTTCCTCCAAACAATGGTCATTATGGCCAAACAGTTCTATATTTATTTCATCAGACCAGAGAACATTTCTCCAAAAGGTACGATCTTTGTCCCCGTGTGCAGTTGCAAACCGTAGTGTGGCTTTTTTATGGCGGTTTTGGAGCAGTGGCTTCTTCCTTGCTGAGCGGCCTTTCAGGTTATGTCGATATAGGACTGATTTTACTGTGGATATAGATACTTTTGTACCTGTTTCCTCCAGCATCTTCACAAGGTCCTTTGCTGTTGTTCTGGGATTGATTTGCACTTTTTGCACCAAAGTACATGAATCTCTAGGAGACAGAACGCGTCTCCTTCCTGAGCGGAATGACGGCTGCATGGTCCCACGGTGTTTATACTTGCATACTATTGTTTGTACAGATGAAAGTGGTACCTTCAGGCGTTTGGAAATTGCTCCCAAGAATGAACCAAACTTGTGGAGGTCTACAATTTTTTTTCTGAGGTCTTGACTGATTTCTTTGATTTTCCGACAAGGTCATGCAGAGGCACTGAGTTTGAAGGTAGGCCTTGAAATACATCCACAGATACACCTCCAACTGACTCAAATGATGTCAATTAGCCTATCAGAAGCTTCCAAAGCCATGACATCATTTTCTGGAATTTTCCAAGCTGTTTAAAGGCACAGTCAACTTAGTGTATGTAAACTTCTGACCCACTGGAATTGTAAGTGAAATAATCTGTCTGTAAACAATTGTTGAAAAAAATTACTTGTGTCATGCACAAAGTAGATGTCCTAACTTGCCAAAACTATAGTTTGTTAACCTCTCTAGGGTAGGTGGCACCAAATCGTCCCACCTACGTAACAGCCAGTGGAATCCTGTGGCGCGTTATTCAAATACCTTAGAAATGCTATTACTTCAATTTCTCAAACATATGACTATTTTACAGCATTTTAAAGACAAGACTCTCGTTAATCTAACCACACTGTTCGATTTCAAAAAGGCTTTACAACGAAAGCAAAACAGATTATGTCAGCAGAGTACCCAGCCAGAAATAATCAGACACCCATTTTTCAAGCTAGCATATAATGTCACAAAAACCCAGAAGAAAGCTAAATGCAGCACTAACCTTTGATGATCTTCATCAGATGACACACCTAGGACATTATGTTATACAATACATGCATGTTTTGTTCAATCAAGTTCATATTTATATAAAAAAAACAGCTTTTTACATTAGCATGTGACGTTCAGAACTAGCATACCCCCCGCAAACTTCCGGCGAATTTACTAACAATTTACTAAATTACTCACGATAAACGTTCACAAAAAGCATAACAATTATTTTAAGAATTATAGATACAGAACTCCTCTATGCACTCGATATGTCCGATTTTAAAATAGCTTTTTGGTGAAAGCACATTTTGCAATATTCTAAGTAGATAGACCGGCATCACAGGGCTAGCTATTTAGACACCCAGCAAGTATAGCCTTCACCAAACTCCGATTTACTATTAGAAAAGTTTGATTACCTTTGGTGTTCTTCGTCAGAATGCACTCCCAGGACTTCTACTTCAATAACAAATGTTGGTTTGGTCCCAAATAATCCATAGTTATGTTCAAACAGCGGCGTTTTGTTCGTGCGTTCAAGACACTATCCGAATGGTAAATAAGGGTTACGAGCACGGCGCATTTCGTGACAAAAAAAATCTAAATATTCCATTACCGTACTTCGAAGCATGTCAACCGCTGTTTAAAATCAATTTTTATGCCATTTTTCTCGTAAAAAAACTATAATATTCAGACCGGGAATCTGCGTTTAGGTAAATAGACGAAAGAAAATAAAGCACGGGATCGACTCGTGCACGCGCCTAAGCCCATTATCCTCTTATCGGCCACTTGCCAAAAGCGCAAATGTGTTTCAGCCTGGGGCTGGAATGACATCATTCAGCTTTTTCCCGGGCTCTGAGAGCCTATGGGAGCCATTGGAAGTGTCACGTTACAGCAAAGATCCTCAGTCTTCAATAAACAGAGACAAGAAGAACAAGATCTTGTCAGAGAGGGCACTTCCTGCATGAAATCTTCTCAGGTTTTTGCCTGCCATATGAGTTCTGTTATACTCACAGACACCATTCAAACAGTTTTAGAAACTTTAGGGTGTTTTCTATCCAAAGCCAATAATTATATGCATATTCTAGTTACTGGGTAGGAGTAGTAACCAGATTTAATCGGGTACGTTTTTTATCCGGCCGTGTAAATACTGCCCCCTAGCCCTAACAGGTTAATAACCTGTTACGGCTAGGGGTTCCGCTAGCGGAACGTTTCAACAACATCTGGTGAAATTGCAGAGCGCGAAATTCAAAACCAATTTTAGAAATATTGAACTTTCATACAATCACAAGTGCAATACACCAAATTAAAGCTTAACTTCTTATTAATCTAGCCACCGTGTCAGATTTCAAAAAGGCTTTATGGCGAACGCAAACCATGCAATTATCTGAGGACAACACCCCATCAAACAAACACATGACAATCGTATTTCAACCCGCCAGGCTCGACACAAAACTCAGAAATAATGATATAATTCATGCCTTACCTTTGAAGGGCTTCTTCTGTTGGCACTCCAATATGTCCCATAAACATCACAAATGGTCCTTTTGTTCGATTAATTCCGTCGTTATATCTCCAAAATGTCCATTTATTTGGCGTGTTTGATTCAGAAAAACACTGGTTCCAACTCGCCCAACATGACTACAAAATATGTAATAAGTTACCTGTAAACTTTGTCCAAAATTTCAAACAACTTTCCTAATCCAACTTTAGGTATTTTAAAATGTAAATAATCAATCAAATTTAACACGGTATAAACTGCGTTCAATAGCGAATAAAATGAAAGTGGAGCAAGCTTCAGGTCACCTACCCCAAACAAAACAGTCCACTTGGCTATACACCCAGAAAGGAAATGGCTACTTCTTCATTTCTCAAAGGAAAAACATCAACCAATTTCTAAAGACTATTGACATCTAGTGGAAGCCATATGAACTGCAACCAAATGCCTCAGAAATCTAGATTCACATAGAAAACTAATTGAAAACAGTCACCTCAACAACAACAAAAATTCCTGGATGGTTTGTCCTCGGGGTTTCGCTTGCCAAATAAGTTCTGTTATACTCACAGACATAATTTTAACAGTTTTAGAAACTTTAGAGTGTTTTCTATCCATATCTACCCAAGTGTGCCCAATTTGTTAATCATATGCATATCCTAGCTTCTGGGCCTGAGTAGCAGGCAGTTTTACTTTGGGCACGCTTTTCATCCGGACGTGAAAATACCGCCCCCTAGCCCGAAGAGGTTTTAACAAGAAATTTGTGGAGTGGTTGAAAAACGAGTTTTAATGACTCCAGCCTAAGTGTATGTAAACTTCTGACTTCAACTGTACAGATAGCCACGGGCAGGAACACTCCAACACTCAGACATAATTTACAAATGAAGCGTTTGTGTTTAGTGAGTCCACCAGATCAGAGGCAGTAGGGATGTTCTCTTGATAAGTGTGTGAATTGGACCATTTCCATTTTCATGTTCAAAATGTAATGAGTGCTTTTGGGTGTCAGGGAAAATGTATGGATTAAAAAGTACATGATTTTCTTTAGGAATGTAGTGAAGTAAAAGTAGTCAAAAATATAAATAGTTAAGGAGATACCAAAAAAAACTACTTAAGTAGTACTTTAAAGTATTTTTACTTAAATACTTTACACCACTGGCTACTTATCTACAATATAATATGTTGGGGAAATAGTTTTAGGCCTATTAGGTAATTTTTTTCCCCACACACAGTTCACTGATGAAATAGAGCTAACGTTAGCAATAAGCAAGCTAATTTACAGGACTCCTCAAAATAATCATTAACTACTTCAGGGATGGGCTACTCCAGTCCTTAGGGGCCTGACTGGTGTCACACGTTAGTCCCAGCAACTGCTAACACACCTTACTCCAATAATTAACTAAGCATGATTTTCAGTTTAGAATGCAATTAGTTTAATCAGCTCTATTTGCTAGGAAAAAGTGTGACACCGGCACTCCGGCCCCCAAGGACTGGTTGCCCATCCCTGAACTAGATTAACATTAATCTCGAATGAATTCAATTATATGTAGCCACCTCCACAAAACGTAATATATAGCTACATAATTACACATTATTAATGAAGATTACCTAACGTTAGTTATTAGCAAAAAACTGCACAGACTTGTCAAAACAAAACACACTGCTGCTTTAGCGTGTGTTGCCATGGCAACAGCGAGAAGTACGCAAACTACTTACTTTTCATTCAAGCATAGCTAACGCATTTAAATCCTATTAATCTATTAACATGCATTTACCTTTTGTTTGTTTGTTGATGGTAGCGGTGAGATCCGTTATTGTACTCATCCAACGTTACGGTCTCTTTAATAACCAGGAATCAAGTGGCATCGCATTTCCCAAACTTTTCTTGTGTGATGCGAAAGGTGGTGTACTACCGGTACTAAACAGAGACAAAAAAGCGCAATAAAATCTGGTGTCATATCATATTCTCTACCAACAGCAACACTTGATTTGAATGCTCTGCTAAAGGAAATGTATATTTGTATAGAAATACATAATTAATGTATTGCTGTTAAGGTATAGGAATTGTCATACATGTTTTGAATAGTAAACCTATTTCTTTTCACACATTTCATGAAGATAAGAATAAAGTCTATGACTATGGTAAATCAAACTGAATAGCACTATAGTTTACGTATGTAAACGTCACAGGGTGGCCTATCTGCCTACATGGTGATTAGTCCCCATCTAGTGGAGAAAAGGGATATAACAATTATTGGCGTCAATATGTTTATTATTTTGTACCTAATGTTACAATTCCATTTTTGTAAAATTCAAAAATTCATATTTCCAATTATCAGCTTTAGGAGGGAACGGTGTAGTTTAAATGTGATAAATAGTGGTATTTGGACCTACTTGCATTTTTAGACCTACCTAAATGCCAAGTTGGCCGTTTCTGAGGATTATAGCGACATTGTTTTTGACAAAATGCAATCCCTGTTACTGTAGCATGACCACAACTTTTAATTAATCTTAAAAGTAAAGGCAATATCATCAAACAGATTGTAAGTGTAACTAGATTCCAGAGCTCCTTTGAGTCCCCCACTTTAATAGCTTCCACTGTTTGGACATTTTGCCCATTTGTGGACTGTCCATTGTAAACATTAACTATGGTTGCACATTTGAAAGAGTGATGCTTGTATGATATACTTTTGACCACATTTTCTAAATACAACAGAATGGAAAAGACAAAACATTATTGTGATATTAAATTCCTTATTAAGAACTGAGCCAAACTAAAACAGCATTTCAAACTTGGGGATAACATTTTGGACAGACATGCTAAAGACAGACATTTGACAGACATTTAAAGACATTACAAGCTGAGTTAAATCAATGTTTCTGCTCTTTTCAAAGATAACGATCACTAGATGAGATAGCTGATCACATGCAAACAGTACCCTGAAATCCAAGCATAGCAGTTAAGCCTTGCAGGTCTGAGCTGGGTTGTATACACATTATCCTACCAACAGTCGGTTTTAATGAGACTCCAAAGCAATGACTGGTATGCTAATTGTGGGTTGTTTTGCATTTGATTCATATTCAAAGCACTATTCAACATAATTATTGGATGAAAAAAAGCAAGGTGTTTCACCAGAACAAACTATTGGAGCGTAGCTGAATCATTGACTTTAAACCACATAATACAAATGGGACATTATTTAGTTCATTGAATAATTCACACAATACTCATACCCCCAAATAGCTCTTTAATTGCAAGTTGGTCCACACCAGGTATAATCACCCACAGGGTACACACTGGTTGAATCACGTTGAACCAACATGGAATAGACGTTGAATTGACATCTGTGCCCAGTGGGTAATTTTCAACTAGAAACAAGAATTAGAGGGAACGTTTGTTTTTCTGCATAACACAATCACAGACATTTGCTCATACTATCCAAAGTAATACAGCAGCAAACACATTGAATACAGGAAATCAACAGAATATGTACATGCAAAGAAAATAGCTGCACATTCCTTTACTACTATGTAATGAATATACTAGCTGCTTACGTTCATGTCCACGGGAAAGCAATTTTACCCATTGTTACAGCTTAGAATTAGAAACAGCCCATGTAATACTGCCAGGGCAGAAATTCAATAGAGATTTATGTGAAGTAATATGCCATAAGATGTTGTTAGTGAGCCAATTTACCCGTAATTCTCACCTTATTACTGCCCCCTCTGAGAGATGGAATGTACGTTAAGACATTGGTGCACATTCCTTGATGCAAACTCAAATATGTTGTGCTCTTAGGTCCATAAAACAACTTTTGGAAAGTAATTTTCCTTGAAATAGTTTGGAATTAGGAAAGGAACTTAAGCGTTGAAGAATACTCTACTGGCAACATGGGATTTAGAATATCAAGAAGGAAAAATAAAAACGTAAGAAGATCTGAATGGCAAAGTGACTTAAGTGCTACTTAAGTAGTTTTTGGGGTTTCTGTACTTTACTTTACTATTTATATTTTTGACAACTTTTACTTTTACTTCACTACATTCCCAAAGAAAATAATGTACTTTTTATTCCATACATTTTCTCTAATACCTGAAAGTAATCATTACATTTAGACAGGAAAATGATCCAATTCATACACTTATCAAGAGAACATTGCTAGTCATCTCTACTGCCTCTGATCTGGCAGACCACCTAAACACAAATGTCACCTTTGTAAATTAATGAGTGTTGGAGTGTGCCTCTGGCTATCCGTAAATAAAACAATATTTAAAAATTGTGCCATCTGGCATGCATAATATAAGGAATTTGAAATGATTAATACTTTAACTTTTACTTTTGATACTTAAGTATATTTAGAACCAAATACTTTTAGACTTTTACTCAAGTAGTATTTTACTGGGTGACTTTCACTTTTACTTTTCTATTAAGGTATCTTTACTTCAACTCAAGTATGACATTTGAGTACTTTTTCCACCACTGTAAAGTCTGGACTATGACATATGTCATTCACACTTACAGAGCTGTCCCTGTCCCTATCACAAGAAGTGTTCATCAGAATCAACAACCCAGGCGTCCACAACATGTCTATATAAACACAAGTCATCCCAATCAAACATCCCATCAACGTCCACATGAGCACCCCCACTTTCAGACAGATTTCCTCCTCTTGCCGAAGACATTGTTGATGAGCTTGGCCATGGACTTAGAGCCACTGTAGCGGCGGCGGTCGGCCCTGTACTTCAGGTGATCCATGACGTGGCGGATGAGCTTGGTGAAGAGGTTGGATATCTCCAGGTAGTCCTCTGCTGCAGACACCTCCTGGAAGTGGCATCTGTGCTCCTGAGCCAAGGCACGGCCCTCCTCCTCAAACACCTGACGGGCGTGGCACAGGTCCTGCTTGTTCCCCACCAGGCAGATTGGGATGTCCATCTTGTCCATCTCTCTGTCCAAAACAGGCACAGCATGGTCAAAAATCTCCCTTAAACTTTCCTTAAAATGACCATAAACTTGATCAACATATGTGTTTCTGCTGATTCATCATGAATTTCATCTGACGTTCATTACGTTCATCTGAATTAGTAAGGCTTTGTAAACTAGTGCAATGTTTATTGAAGCAGCCCAAAGTATCAAAGGAAAACGAACCAAGTAGGCCAAGTGTTGGCTTCAGTGACGTTACGGAGAGTTTATATAATGCAGACAGACCCTCGCCCAAAGTGCTCTTTTGATATACAGTGAGGGTGACTTCTGCTTCACATTTATTTCCTGGAGTGTCAAACCATCAGGACCCAGCTGAAGTAAAATCTCGCTACACAACTTAAGTCTGACCACCCATGTCATTTTGTGAGCCATATGTGAGTCTTTATCATCTCAAGCTGTCCCAGCTCACTCTTCCACACAGCGTCCGTCGACTGGCTGCAAACCACTTTCACTTAAAGTCCTGTAACAAATGTCCAGTGGAATCCCAATAGTTCCTCTAGTATTTAATCATGTCTTAATTAACGCCTCTGAGAAAATTGGATACAAGCCGTTCTGGGGCGAATTCAATTGAGCATGAGAAATAATTTACTCATATAATTAACTAAGGCGAGCCATGAGGTTGTAAATCCTACAAAACATGTTTATCGAGAAGGAAAAGCTTACACAGCTGCCTTTTGTGTTCACTCTGACTTTTATTTTCTTTATGGTACAACAATGTTAAAATCATGTTGGAATCTGCCACTTTAACTGGTGTGTGCCCCCCTGATAGCCTAAACATCAGTCCAGGAATGGGAATCATTAATTCATCAAAGCCCAATCCCTTTCCTCCGTTAGGCATCAGGCCCTGGGATGCAGGTCACAGTCACTCACCCCTTGCAGCTCTCTCCGCGGGCTTCTTTGATCTGACATAGGATGTTTTGGGCGTTGAGGAAGGACGTTCGGTCGCTGATGTTGTACACCACGATAAATCCATCGGCCCACTCCACCGGCTCTTCCAGGATACATCTGCTCTCTCCACTCTGACAGAGCAGGGGAGAGGGGGGTGGACAACAGATCACAAACACATCCTCACACATCCTACCTGACTTATGGAAACTAATGGGGAAAAATGATGAATTATGTTTTGGTCACTCAAAGGCTATTTTACATGGGAAATTGTCACCCCTGCACCCGCTCCCCCTCCCTGGCGCTCAAAGGCGCCAGGCTCCCCAGCATTACGCACTCCTGCCACCATCATTACACACACCTGCCTTTCCCCGTCACAAGCATCAGCGATTATTGGACTCACCTGGACTCAATCACCGCCGTCCTTATATATATGTCTGGTTCCCCGCTCTGTTCCCTACTTCAGCATTAATTGTTGTTTGTCATTGTTTACTGGTGTGCTGATGCTGTTCCTGTTGTGTTACCTGTCTGTTCCTGATTAAATGTTGACTCCATGTACCTGCTTCTCATCTCCAGCGTCAGTCTTTACAGAATGTTGAAGCCATCATACGAAGCATCTGGGAGTGCTGGCATTCCGGTTGGTGGTGACGTCGGATCCGGGGGGGCGCCACCGATGGAACCAGGGGTGTCTAAGCCAGCTTGTTGGGCTGTCATGCTCTAGCCGGTTGGCTCGGAAGGCGCTCATCCCACGCCGGGCCTCCGCTGGATCATCGGGCTCCCACGCCTCAGCTGGATCGACAGGCTTTCAGGCCCCAGCCAGATTGCCGGGCTCCTATGCCTCAGCCGGTTCGTCGGGAGTTTACGCCCAGCCGGCTTGTCCAGCACCTGTGGTTCGGCCAGCCCATCAGTCTCGCCCAGGTGGGACGCTGGGTGGCGCCCCTAGAGGGGTTGTGTACTGTTACGCCTGCTCCCGCTCCCCCTCGCTGGCACTCGAAGGCACCAGGCTCCCCAGCATTACGCACTCCTGCCAACATCATTACGCACTCCTGCCTTCCCCCCGTCACACGCATCAGCGATTATTGGACTCAATTACCACTGTCATTACCTCCCCTATATCTGTCTGGTTCCCCGCTCTGTTCCCTACTTCAAGCATTAATTGTCATTTGTCATTGTTTACTGGTGTGCTGATGCTGTTCCTGTTGTGTTACCTGTCTGTTCCTGATTAAATGTTAACTCCCCGTACCTGCTTCTCATCTCCAGTGTCGGTCTTTACAGGAAATAGGGTAACTGTGCAAAACCTTTAAACTATTTAATGGAAGTTCATTTTATTAGGTAGCCTCACCCCTCAGAGAACTATGGAATATGAGAAAAGTAATGGGAGATGAAGCTCTTGAGTATAAGCATGTGTTTAAGTCATATCAAAGTTTATTGGTTGCTTACACAGACTTGCAGGTATTATGGCAGGTGCAGCAAAGTGCTTATACAAAGTTGTCTAGGAGCTGGAAACGGGGCAACCGTGTCTGTCTGCGCCATCTTGTCAAAAAAGACTTGCCACAGGAGCTTACAAATTGGTCCTTGCTATCTGGAATCCTTGGGATGTCCCCTACGCCATTGAAGTTGATATTTTCAAATGGATAAGGTTAGGGTTAGGTAAGTGTTATGGTTATGGTTATTGGTAAGGGTAGGGGTTAAGGTTAGGGTTTAGGGTATGGATGTCCAAAGGATGCTGGATAGCACTGACCCTTAGAAATTATAGTTTCAAGTTGTATTATTCCAATGTACGGGATACAAATGGTACACACCGTCCAATGAAGTGCTTACTTACAGGTTCCTTCTCAACAAGAAACAATAAAAGTTAAGAATATGAACATAAAATAAATGGTTCAGTAGAATATAATAAATATTTGAGCATAAGTGTAATACAGGAAGGCACGATTTATAGTCCAATATTTACAGTACACATGTTTTGGGGAAAGAGGGATTGGGGGCAAGTCAAAGACATGTCAACAGTGGATGACTTCTTTTGTTCCATAAAACAGGAAATAGACCAGAGAAAGACATGTACTGTACAGCAGTAGTTCCCAAACTGTGGGGCACGCCCCGGGGTCGGCGGGGGGAACTCAGTCTGGCTTTAAACTTATTCTTGAAAGTTGGAATAGTAGAATGCACAGGGTGCAATTTAGAAATTGGGTAGTGCATCATCGGTATTCCTCTTGTCATGTCAGTCATTGCATACCTTAGAGAGATATTTATAACTTGACAGAATTGTCCAGATCTACTAGCCCATGTCAGCTAATGTTTTTTAACCCATAAATATTGTTGTAATTTTTTTGTCACTCAAATATCACGAATACACATTAGACACATTAGAATTGCAAGAAAATGTGCTTTAAAACTGTTACATTTTCTTTGCACCCCATGACAAATGTGTAGAATTGCAGGAAATAAGCTCCACCAACAAAATTCTCTCCACCAACAAGAGGGGTGTGGACAGTTTGTGTCATGAACAGTGCTTGTGCCCATAGAAATAGACGTGGCACGTGTGTACACACACGGAAGGGCACGGTATGTTCCCTAATGCTGGAAGGGGGGGCCAGAGTGAAAAGTTCGGGAACCTCTAATGCAGAGTACCACTCACACATACCCTAAAAGGTGAATAGATGAAGACAAGGCACATCCTGTTACCTGAGCCTAGGGGAATCATAATAAAACCCAACGTTTGGGAATAAAGGGTACCATATGCGGCTGCATGAGCAGTCAACATGTTCTAGTGCTGCCTGTCTCAGCTTTCCAAGGGCTGTTCATTGTGTACAGTGTGTTCTCAGCTACCGTGGAATATCATAAATCACATCAGAACACAACATACAATCTATTTCCCATGCCATTAGATACTACTATGTTAGACATGAGCTAAAAACATATGAATATATGCAGGGAACAGATCAGATACCTGTGAACATGGATCAAATACTTCCAAGTGTAACAGTCTTCCTTCGATGGAGAGCCTTTTACGGTATAAGGAGTCTGTAACACAAGTTCAAAGAATACTTATTGTAATAGGAAACGTGCAATAGTTCAAATCTGATGTAAATAGTAATGTAATCTACCATTAAATAATGATTACTGTAAGCCTCAAACATCCAGGCCATGATTGTTCTGATGAAGTAGACTGAGTTAATTCATTTAAGGGAAATGTCTGAAATCATATAGCCCTGTGTAAACTGTAACATTAAATGCAGCCATCTTCCAACATGTTAAACAAGCGATGACTAATGGGAACAAGTCAACATGCCAATGACTTCATTCAGAAATTATAAGTTACCCTCGGCAAAGCATATCACATTAAACCAAAACATGTCTTAACACATAGTGTATGTACTGTATGTGAACTTGAAGAATCATTTGAATAATCAGTATAGGATTACTTAAAATTCACTCACAATTAAAATGCCTGTGTGAACTATACTTAACTTCCTGGTGGATCTTGTACTGTGCAGTATGTGTTTCAATTCATGTCAGACTCCCAGGGGTAATAAAGTAATAAAACGTTTTACTTCCTAAATTGATGACATTGGTGAACAGCCAGTAGCAACAGACTGTAACTGTGAATACAACAGATTGCATTTTTATGTCCTGAGAGCATGTCTATATGACATTGTAAAAACATTACTACCCTACATTAAATATGGGTGAGAAATCTGTGTACTCACTGGCGTTGGAAGCATACTCTCCAATGAAACGTTTTGTCAGGAACCTTACCAGAACAGCTGGAGAGGGAGAAATGTGACATGGGTAAGACAGGCTTATTAATAAACAGGAAACAAAAACATAAACAACAAATAGTTGAATTTAGGCTTGGACACTTTGGTCTTAGTAGTGGAACCCTGAACAGTTGTTTGGTAAGCTAAAACAGGGCTGTTCAGTCATGGTGTTTTTCTCCTATTGTGCTCTTCTCCTCCACTCTCCCCTCCATGTGGATTGAACACTGCAGTGGGCTTTCTCCTGCATCTACTTTTATTAGTTTCTACCACAGTATCATTTCTCTCTCTCTCAAGAGACCTTGGTTGAACATGTTCCAGTTAGCTTGAGGGATCACACTTTCCCCTGCCTTACAAGAAAAATAATTCCTCATCAATTAGACGCATGTTCCAACCATCAATCTTCATTTCCTCTCTCCAAAACCTTACATAAATCTAGCAACTTCATTCCTCTTCTAGTTATGATCTAAAAACATTGTGCTTGGAGCTCATGCAGCGATCTCTATCTATCTGTCTAGGTGATCATTTCCCCCTGGTCACGGCTACACTGTAGAATGTTACACTGTTTACAGTGAGGGAAATTACACATTCGTATGGAAAGCATAGAAATAAGCAGTTCAATTGTTCTGTTCATTTAGGAGACCTTGCAAGCCCCTACAGTCAAATACAAGAAACTAGGCAGTTAAAGAAATACTTAATGATGCAAACATATACATTATTCATTCATACACTTACCTGATTTCCCTGCTCCTTCGCTGCCCAGCAGAGCCAACTTGATGTCATTCATGTCTGCAGACTGGAGGTGAGCTGCTGAGAAGGACTACCTGAGCTCTCTTTCTTGCTGCTGTCATGTACGTTAGGCGGTATCAGGATTAGAACTGTGCTTGTAAGAACTGCTCAGCCACAACAGATGCCTGTGGAAAAAAGGAAAACATACACAGTGTTTCATGTCCCCTCCCACCCAATGAGGAGAGTGCCAAGTTGGATTACACAGAGGTCACCACAACACTGAATACCTTAAGAATCTCTCTTGCTCCTTTCCAGTTAAAACATTAATAGTAGCTACAGGGAGAAATGGCACTCGACGTAACTTTAAAAAATTTATATTTTTTCCAAATAATTTGATTACTTTCTTTCATTTATTGTTTTCCCCCCTCAGGACATGGCAGAAAATTGTAATATATTTGACCGCAATTTACAATGCAGACATCTAAAAAGACAAAACTTTGATGCTTTCTATATGGCTCTTTCACATTCACTGTACCAGCCTACAGTCCAACCTATCTAGGGTTTGTCCTTGGCCTCTGGGTACACACTATGTAAGCTGCTGAACATCTGCCATGCTGTGGGGATGGACAGGGCTTTAGGAAGACCAGAAACAGTTAATACCTCTGATACCTCCCAATTACCATGGCTAACACATAAGCTCCAACTGCACAGCATTAAATGCCAACATATGTCCAACGTATGAGGCATGGTTTGATTGCCGGGTTCAGTACCTTTGAAAGGGAGGTACAACAATCCACTTTCCCTTTTTCCCCCCACAGTTCAAAAAGAACGAAGAAAGTCATTAAATTCTTCAAACTTCAATTTCATGGACTGCTTCACTAGTCAAAAAGTCCTTTCATTTATTTGTATTTTTTACACTGGCTGGCAGTTTTTTCCCCATGTCTACCGCTGTCATTGTTGACTAAAGTTCACAGGGATGTCACATAATTATCCTGTTATGTTTCATTTTACGTCTGTTGACTGAAAGGTCGCAGACCCCAGGAATAAAAGGCTTAAAATGTGCCCAGGACCAAAAATTATGCAGCACATTGTTGCCTGATTGTTCCATGAGTAGAATGAAATCAATAAGCTTCACTGAGGGAAGCACAGCAGGGAGACAAGACTGAACACTGTACAGAAAAAAGACACATTGGACAAATTCAATGCAGACAACATCACATTATGACAATCAATGAAGCCAGCACTTTATTGTATGAGAGTGACAATAAACAGGTAGAATCAGGTAGAAGACAAGACACAGAACAGAACAGCTGGGGGGATGCCTAAATGGTGGACGGAGTAAAAACAGGTAACAACAACACCCTTGTCACTTAGTATCCCATGTTTTATATTCTGTACCAGCTATTATCTAAGAGCTCTCATGAAATAACAACAAGAGAGTGGTACTCTTGAAAACACGCAAATGAAGACGATTGTCTCTCAGAAACAGTGTTTAGTGTATTATTTCTGTCTTTCAGATCCACAGTTCCTAGACTGCAGTTTGGGCCCTACCATACCCTAATGGCTCTGGACTTGTGGAAGTGTATCAACCCACAGTCATAGGAGACTTTTAACCTACAGCCAGAAATCCTTCATGTTGTCAGACAGACAAGCGCTGTTCATATCAACTTATCTTAAGAAACAGCCATGAACTGATCTCAAACTGCCACTTGGGACTATTACCCCGAATGCATCGAGGGGGTCGAACTATTGTTATTCAACAATAACATATGACTTCACCACATACAAAACACTTAACACTGATTGACTGGGGCTCCCCTTAAAAGAAATGCTACCGATTTACCTATTAAAATATATCCCTGCTCCCATATGTGTGTCAAAAACAGACATCACAATACCAAATAAAGTAAGGAGGTAGTTCATAAGGTTAGGAACTTTTATGAACTACACCATTCCCCTAAAGTTAAGTAGTAATCACATCATTTTTACTAGCAGAAAAACGGGGGAAAAACACCACTAGTCCCGCAAAAATGTTATCCTTTATTGGTAATGTTAAGAAAGAAATTATGTGTGCTCTTGACATGAGGCAGGGGCCAGCAGCAGAGCAGCATTTCCAGGGTAAAGAGAGGTTTAAACGCTGCAGGCAGAGTGATTACATCATGTCTGTCTTCAGGAGAACCTCCTGGGAGCAGCATCTCCCTCCAGCATTGTCAGGACAGCAAGCAGACAATCAGCGTCTTAATCCTGCAGGTATTGAGGGAATTCTCCCAGACAGCACTCTGATCTGATTGAAGACTCATCAGGATACTGTCTATAGAGATGAACCAGAATGAGTCTATTGGAGTGAGAGTGTGCATCCCAAATGGCACCCAATTCCTGTATAGTGCACTGCTTTTGACCATGGCTCGTATGGCTCTGGTCAAAAGTAATACACTTTGTAGGAAATAAGATGCCATTTGGAATGCATCCGTGGGGCAGGATTCACTGGAATAATAAGATTTTCTAACAGCAAATGTGTGTTTCTCTCAGGAAGGAAAGATGATATCATCTCTTGGGATGGAACAAGTAACCCAGCTTGGTTCCTTTCATCAAGGGAGACCTGCAACCACTGGGAGGGGAAAGGAATTCACTCTTGATCCAGTACATTTTTAGACAGGAATATATGTGAGAGGTCTTTTGATACAAATGAATCACTGCTGGTCAGCCTCTAGGTGCTAAAGTTGGCACGTTTTAAGTGCTCCGCAGTTCATGCCTTGCTGAAATTCTATTTCTAGTTTGCATTTTTCATTAGAATTTGGGGCTTAGGATTTCTTAACTTTTGAAAGACACGTCTTTGGCCTATCTACATGGATTTCATTGGACATGCAAATCCATTAAATCCATCATGATTTTCCTTGATTAAAACATTCAAAAGTATGGTTAGAGCGAGTATGAAAGGAGCATAGATCGTATTCTTTAGTTAATAATTAATGATGGTGTAATATGAGATTGTTTTGCCAAAACTACAGTGTGTTTTATCATCTTGTTGCTCACAACTCTGCTAAAGTCTTTTCCAGACTCCCCCACATTAAGATGATCCTATCATTATTAATAGGCTGCCATGATTGCGTCTCGAGAGAAAATGACTTACGGTCAATGATGGAAATGTCTGAGCTGTCCAAAAGACCACTCCCATCTCTGTGATGCGAAGACCCACCAGTCTGCTGCTAGCTAGCCCACAGACAAGACAGCACTGCTTCTCACTGCTCACCACTCACAGAATCAGGCTGTGTCCTCATTACAGTCCAGCCAGGGCCGGCCCTAGGTATAAGCGACATAAGGCCCCGCAACCGCTAGGGGGCCCCCGACCCACATTTTTTAAATAAAATATAAATAATTTTAGGAACTCAGTCGGGGTTTCAACTTACTGTTGAGAGTTAGAATAGTAGAATACGCAAGGTGCAATTTCAGAATTTGGTTGTGCATCAGCAGTTTTCTCTTGTAATTTCAGGTTGGATAAAAGCAGAAGACTAATTTCCATCTTGCATGGACTAATAAAGTATATCTTATCTTAATCATGGTCGAATTACCGACCGGGCACACAGGGCACATGCCCAGGGGGCCTCAATTGATTTTGTTAGTCATTCTCACTCAGATATCATATTAACATGGTATAAGTCATGGCAAAATGTGTAGAATTGCAGGAAAGTAGTTGTAAAACCAACCAAATTATGCTTAGGGCCCCCAAAAGGCTAGAGCCGGCCCTGCATCCACCAGACTGCTCTGTTATTTGTTATTTAACTAGGCAAGTCAGTTAAGAACAAATTCTTATTTATAACGGCCTAGGAACAGTTGGTTAACTGCCTTGTTCAGGAGCAGAACAACATATTTTTACCTTGTCAGCTCGGGGATTCGCTCTAGCAACCTTTTGGTTACTGGCCCAATACTCTAACCACTAGGCTACCTGCTAACCGGCAGGTTATTCTTGTCCCTTTAGTGAAACATTTCAGTGTGGAATGCTTTAATGTCTGCATGATGGTTCAATCAAGACTTTCGAGGATAATTGAATTAGAAAATTGGTCGGGGCTAGCCGGTGGTTTTCAAAGGGAGCCAGGATTAATCATACATCATTCACTGCCCTCAACCATAAGCAACCATAAGGACCCTGTGAATCACCTTTAATGGAAGATTACACTCAAAGTGAATGATTTAAAGGGTTCCAGGCAACGCATAATGTTCTAACTCATTAAGAGAAAATGACTTTTAGGTAGGAAAAGTCTTGGACAAACAGAGAATCAGTGCTTTGAGGAAAGTTTGCATGGTAGGCTGACACAGCAACTTTTAAACACTTTTTATCTCCATTAAATATTTAGTAAGGCATGTTATCTTTCTTGGATATGACTAGCTGCTGTAAATAAAGGAAGATGAAAGAAGTTGTGAAATAGCTTACATCAACATAAATGTGGTTATTTTAGGAGATTATTTTCCTTCATGTCTTGAACAACAAACTCACAATCCTGAGAAGTCTTCTGCATTAATACCCACTGATGCTCTGGCTCCATGTCTCCAGTAGGCAACGCATCCTGCATCTTGTCAAGTCCACAGCAACACCGCCCATATGGAGAAGAGGTGGGACACTGACTGACACTTGACTGTCGGCAACTAATCACAACCCCATTCTGTCAAATCCCCCAAAAACTCTGGAAATGACTCATACCTTTAAGCTTATTACATATATTTTAGGTAGTAACTAGTAAGAAGACTATGTTGATACAAAACATGTCTTTGTCGGTTAAAGATAGACATTTATTATTTCCATAACCCCATAAAACAACTTCAGACAGAATAGAAATGAGGAATCAAAAGGAATCGTAGAAGAATAGCAAGGACCGTTTCAAATACAGCACTTTCCAACTGTTCTTTATTAAATTGACATTTCTTGATACCAGCTAACTCTGAGAGGGTCTTTGTAGCTTTTAGGATTCAATATTAGAGATGGAAGCAGAGATATTCCATATTGAAAAGTCCAAATGACATACTACAGAGAAAAAAATACCTACAATCATTTTAAGTCCATTTGTTTATTCAAATAGCAAACTTAGCTTGATCCGACAGTTCATTTCAGCTATTAATTTGCAGCAACCTTTAAAAAAATACAGCCAGCTCTACTGTATTGCAGCAGCCATTTTACATAAATGAAAAAGTAACATGTACATTCTACATAGAAACTACAGAATGTTGAAATAACATAACATTACTCTTAAGTCAGTCTTAACTTCGCCAGGTCTTTCTACTTATTCACACTGGATCACATACCTTCCACTTCCATTAAGCCTGAGAAATAATCATTATTAATACTGGCCTTATACTAATGAAGTAGAATTTCATTAGGATTGAATAAATGCAAATTTAAAGCATATGTGCCTTGCAATACTATTGTGAAATTTCAACTAAAGGTATGTTCATTTTTATATTTATCTTAATCTTCTTTGAATACCCCCTTGGTTCAATATGAACTTAACCTTAACCTTAACCTTTGTTCTCAGTCATTGCTGCTGAAGATAGGGCGCCCTCTGTCAGTCACTCAAATCATTACCGTAAAAAAAGGGAGGCCATACATAACATTCTATACTGTACTTTAAGTGCATATAGGACAGAGAGAC
The DNA here is from genome assembly GCF_901001165.1 of Salmo trutta. Lineage (NCBI taxonomy): Eukaryota > Metazoa > Chordata > Actinopteri > Salmoniformes > Salmonidae > Salmo > Salmo trutta. The sequence continues at coordinate 25,702,662 of NC_042968.1, forward strand.
ATATTATATATATATTTATATATTTATATATATATTTATATATATATATATATATAAAATGCAAGACAGAAATATTAACATTAATAGTCTGTATTTACTAATTTCCTGCAATCATTTAGCCACTAAAAACATTCAATATTAATATATAAAACAAGATAATGTAGAGTTTAACATTTATAAATATGTTTACCATTTATCAATACTGACCTTGTAGGTTTTGCTGTATATATGATGGAGAATCTACAAATATAGGTAGAATCTCCAAATATATCTGAAACAAAAAACAAATACCAGAAATGCAGTTTATAAAGGCATAATAAGTATAAAGATGTAAGTCAGATTATAGTTATACAATAATATTTGACACAAATATCAGGCCAAATTAAGAGCAGATAAGCTTTATAATGAAGAAGTACAATTCTCAAAATGTAAATATGTACATACAATCCCTTCATAAAAACTCAGCTTCCTCTCTTGGATGGAAACGTCCAGTGCAATATCATGTCATACTGTCCTTCAAAATAGCCAGTGATAGGCTCTGCCCCACTGCCTACTACTAGAAGTTATGCTTCCTCCAGTTCAGAGAGTGCCTCCTCTTCCTCTTTCTGTGGCACTGCTCTCTCTTCTCTGGCCAGGGGAAGCCTCCTTCGGCCGCTCTGTACACCTCGTCGTACTCATCGCTGTCGGAGTCCTCCTCGGCTGCAGGGAAGGCCCTGTCTGGGAACACCTCCCTGAGTTTGGAGCTGAAAAACGTCTCCAGGCTGCGACCTGCCTGGGCCACCTCTGAGTCCGGCTGGAGGACAGACAGTGAAACCAGACATTAAACACAGATCATCTCAGGTCTTACTACTGTGACCCGGATCAGTACTTACAATTGCATTGTGGGACATTTAATAATGTAAATGATACAATAAAATATGCATTTACAATATAGCACTGAAAGAGTGGTCAATATATACAGTTTAACCTCTATCACTAAAATATTATTATTAATCTATATCACTTACATAATTGAACTTTGCACAGTTCCTGAACATGAGGGAGACATCAGCCACAAACTCATCAGGGGAATAGTAGTGGTGAGTGCTCCTCTTGCTGAGTTTGGCCCTGATCACAGACAGATCCATGGGCCTTTTGATTATCTGGTAGTAGTGGCGAGCCTAGGTTTCAAAACAGGCTTTATTAAACCAGATCACTGTGTTTTTGCAGAGTATTGTGAATTCTAACATGCTGATTAAGAATGAGATTGGGATCACTTACCAGTGGACTGACCGGCTCATGGAAGGGAGCACTTAGCATGTTGCTGCAGATCAACAGAGTCAACCTCTCACATTTCTACAGAGGGGGGACAACATTGATTTCTTACGATAAATAACATTTACTGTAACTAGTAGGTGTGAAACACCACTTACAGAAGACATTGAGCCCTCCTTGACACAAATGACTCGTCATTACCAGTAATATTTTGAGTCCCTTGTCAGTTGATTTAAATTTTCATAATGAAGAATAATACTTACTCTCTGGTCACAAGCAGAGAGCCCATGAGGCAATGGCTTTCCTGAACATTCTGCAGCCAGCCTCTGGTTCTCACAGTCATACTCCACCTCTGGCTGCTGGATATCTCTGCAGAAGGTACACACCCAGTCACCCCTGAAGTGGGAGAGGACACAGAGGCAGACATTGGTTATCTTCAACCACAGAGCAGTAGTGTAGACAAGACTGATGGATGAGAGAAGTGAGGCGTCACAAATGGACCCTTATTCTACTTTTGACCAGAGCCTTATGAGCTCTATGAGCCCTATAAGCCTTATGAGCCCTATGAGCCCTGTGAGCCCTATGAGCCCTATGAACCCTATGAGCCTTATGTGCCCCATGAGCCCTATGAGCCCTATGAACCCTATGAGCCCTATGAGCCCTATGAACCCTATGAGCCTTATGTGCCCCATGAGCCCTATGAGCCCTATGAACCCTATGAGCCCTATGAGCCCTATGAACACTATGAGCCTTATGTGCCCCATGAGCCCTATGAGCCCTGGTCAAAAGTAATGCATTATAAAGGCAATCGGGTGCCATTTGGGACCCAGTCTATGACTTATGGCGGTGAGATGACTTACGTGGGGAAGCTGAGGAGAGTGGGCACATGGCAGGACAGGTGGAAGACTTTGGGACAGTGGTCACAGCACAGAAGGTCTCCTCCGATCAGACAGACGGCACAGAAGTCTTCACTCTCCATCTCCATGGTCTCTGCCCCAGGCAGGGCCTGCTCGGCTCCTTCACAATGCCTCTGTGGACCAGGGTCTGCATGCAGGGCCCTCTGGGCTGGAGGGGACTCCACTCCTGGTTCAGGACTTAGAGAGGCTGGGTCAGGACTGATAGAGGCTGGGTCAGGGGCTGAGTCTGGCTCCGATTCAAGATCTGGTCCAGATTCTGCAGACCCTTGTGATTCAGGGGGTTGTGCACAGTCTGATTCCAGGTCTGAATCTAATCCCGGACGTGTTTCCGATGGAAAACGGGGGTCTGAGCCAGGATCAGGTTGGAGGTCCGATTCTATATCAGCCTCCGATTCCGCATCAGCATCCAGGTTTTCACCATTCTCTGATTCTTCACTACCTTCTGATTCCCCTCTAGGTTCTGATTCCACACTAGGTTCTGATTCCACACTAGGTTCTGATTCCACACTAGGTTCTGATTCCCCTCTAGGTTCTGATTCCACACTAGGTTCTGATTCCACACTAGGTTCTGATTCCACACTAGGTTCAGATTCTGTAGCAGGAGATTCCTCATCAGCAACTGATTCCAGATCAGCCTCCGATGCAGACTCAGCTTGTGGGTCAGATTCTGGTTGTGGGTCAGACTCTTGCTGGGCATCCGATTCTGGTTGTGGGTCCGAGTCCAGTTCAGGGTCAGAAACAGTTTCTGAGATTGACCTGGGATCTGAGTCAGAGTCAAGGTCAGGTGCAGAGAAAGGTTTAGGTGGGGGTGATACAAGATCAGTGGCGGGTACTTGCAGTGTGAGCGCTTTGTGAGGACTGTGTCCTCCATGCTCAGGCCAATCATTGATTACTGGAGGTGGGAGAGATTGATTGATAGTGTGTCTCTCTGAGTATTGTTTATCCAGAGACGGGCTGACCGTTGCGACCTTGGCTTCTTTTGATATTCCCTGTAGACAAAGTACAGAGTTTGACATTTAGAACATGCCAGTAGTATTTTACCCTGATGTGAAACACATTGCAGCTTAGTTCAGACCTCTTCTCCGGGCTAATTGCTGCCGCTTATAAGAACCAGCTGCTGGACAAAACTAGTTCAGACATAATGTTTATTGTGGTTATGAAACTAGTATAATCTGACATCATAGACTTTCTGGAAGAGAAGAGAGTTCACAGTGTTTTAGTGGAGCCTACCTCAGTCATCTTGTCCTTCCATCCCCTCTGTGGAACAGGTCCGGTCCTTTCTGTTGCAGTGTCTGGCAGAGGGTCACTCTGTCGCCGCCCCTGTGGTGGGATCCGAGACACCAGGATCTTCAGCCTTTCCAAACACACCACAGGAACCTTGGAACTGGAACTCCCAGGTTCCTTCGGAACCTCTCTGTCACTGATGTATGAAGAGGGAAGTGGTGAAGCAACATAACTTTAGCTTTTCCCCTTTTGACTTCAACTTATTTTTTGAAGATTAGTGTGATGTTTAAATAGAATGTACCTGTTGTCTGGAGTCTTTCTTGGTATTCTGCATTTTCCTTTCACGTCATGCCCAGTCTCATCATATGCATAGACATAATCTGGTAAACAGGAGAAATAATAATCCCTTGATGAATCCATTTAACTGATGTGAAGGCAGAATTTGGATATTAGTGATGATGATACTGTATTCATCTCTCAGTGTTCATATGTTTATATAAGAGCATATTGTTACTACATAATCAGAACATATTTATTGAGAGAGTGAGATGTAATTTATTATAGCCATGGTGTACAATATTGGCAGCTAGATCTGAATTGCAGTGTACAGTGTATACATAAATAAATAATCTGAGAAATGTATATTGTATTATAATAAATAAAGGATAAATGTGTAATATTTGGAAGTAAGTGGCTCAGTACCAGGCTCTGTCTTGTAGATGGTCAAAGGCGACAGGCATAGGCTGGGCTGTCCTCTGGAGGGAGGAGTGGCCAAGGATCTCTCCAAGGAGGCCACAGATCTTATCACTCCATCAGAAGACAGCCTCCTCCGCCTGAGATCCAGAAAACCATGCTGAGGGAGGGAATCAGTCATAATCAACATCAACTACTATATCAAGCACAGACACCAACCATATTATACATCCAAAGTTTGTAAGAATAAGGAGGAGGGACACCTTAGTGTTAGCTTTAGGAATGTGTTTAGTAAGATAAACCAGATATCGTTACAAAACATTATTGGTATTGTACTACATCATGCTACAAAGTCAACTGCAGAGACAAAAACAAGAAAAGGCTTTGCCACCAAAAACCTGGAACCTGATTGACCCAAAAGGTAATTTTCTTAAATGTACCTTTAAACAGCAACACTAGCAACTTTGTCCAATTTGTTTGCAATAAAAGCAAATGGACTCATTGCTGTATCAGTTCTGTTTTTTGGTAATGTGTTTTACCCTCTGCAAAGAAATTACATTGCCAAGTATGTAACAAGAACAAGGTTTTAAGTCTGACAGCCAAACCTTTCTGCCACATTTATATGTATCCCTTTAAAATCAAATCCAAAACTGCTGAGACTGTGCCTTAAAATAACTTTTTAATCTGACATATTGTAATAGATACAGTATTTGGAATTTTGTTTTCTTTTACAATGTTATTTTCTTTGTAGCTATTCTGTAATGTCCCTAATGGAACTGTATAATGGCATGTCTCTTATAAAAGCTCTGATCAAAACAGCCTTAACAGCTAGACAGCCTTAACAGCTAGACAGCCTTAACAGCTAGACAGCCTTAAGAAGCTGACATGTAATAATGGAAGTCAAAGACAATAGGCATGACCCTCGATCACAAATAAAATGTCCATTAATTGTCCATTGAAAATCTTATAATAGAATGCCAGTCATTTATTAAGAATTGCTTGTCTCCAGTCAGCCATGACCTTTCACCTGCACTCTCCTTGGTAACAGTAGGCATAGAATTACATGAATTATAGGATCTCTATGGCAGCAGGTCTCTGTTCATTAATGAGTTAATGGGTTACCTGGTCTGCCATGCGTCCCCGTTCCACGGCTGCTGTTGCTGTTGCTAAGCTGTGGGTGGCCCCCAGGGGCCTGTCTGTGGAGGGGCTGTTGGAGGGGCCTGCCAGTTCTGGTGGGATGCTCTGGGATCGACTCTTCCTCCCACACAGTGAGCTGGGCCTGCTGCTCTGAGCATCAACACTGAACCCATGGGTCGTCACAGACATCTCCAGTGAAGTGGATCTCTGTCAGGACACAGAAACACAAAAGCAGACTGCCTCAGCACACTCTACTGTTGCTGACTGAGCATCATACAACACAGGTGCATCTATTCATGTCATAGCAACAGAGACACAGTGCGGTGGTGGGAGGTGTGAGGCAGAACAACCTTCAGTATCACACGCACTAAGGACGCCACTCAGAATCCATTCTGTGAGCCCTGCCTGTCTGATTAAAAACAACACAATCGCTACAAAACCCATTCATTTCAGCGAGAGACGGCCCACACAACTGCTCACAACATCGTTATTTTACTGATAATGAAGGGCTTAGTTACAACACCAATTATCGTATGTAAATCCACTATCAGAAGTGTGTTAGCTAGGCTCCTTTGAATAAGCGGCATTAGCACATCACAGATTAGACTCTCTTTCTGTCTCTCCTCCATTGGCCTTCCCCTCTCGTCATCATTTCACTAATGCAAGTTTTCCAAAAAGCCCCCAGCAACTGTGTCTCTGTGCTAATGCAGCCATACGCCTGACAAAGCTCGAGCACTAGCCTGTCTCAGCACCCCTCCTCTTCCTCTCCCCCTCCTCTTCCTCTCACCTCTCCTTCCTTCCCTCCTTTTTTTCTCTGTCTTATTTCTCACAGTGCGCCACACACCATGGAGATTTAGACCAGCTGACACAGAGCATGTGCTCATAATTACCACTCGATTAAAACACTTACCTGATCCGCGCCCCGAGGAGAGGTGTGAAGGAGTCTAAATGTGGAGAAAAAAGCTATAATCCTCTTCTAGAGGAAGAGGGAGTGAGACAGAAGACAGGGATGTATCTGAGAGAAGTGTACCCAGTGCTGAAATCAACCTGCCAGCTCCACCAATTCCCCAAGTGTCTCATTATTACCAGGTTAAGTACGTATGTGGCTGCGCCCAAGCGCTTTTTCTTCTCACTTTCACTCACTGTGTCTTGGCAAGGCGGAAATCATGTGCCTCTGTTGTTTTAATCATGCAGGAGGAACATTTTTGATCAGTGATCATTCGGTTGCTCAATCCCTGTTACCAAGGGTACTAATAATAAACAGTAGAATCTTTTTTTAGCTTTACCGCAATGCTGCACTTAAGTTTTTTAAAATATATTTCAGCATAGCTGGTGCTTTGATTGTGTTAGTGTGCCTCTTTCTTAAGCATAGTCCCTTCTTCAAATGGAAGCCAGTCAGGTTTCTGTAGCACCATCTGTTTTCAGTGCAGCTGTCAACCACTGTGACTGATAATTTGGCGTAAACAAAGTTATTGGCAGAATTTTTTCAATATCCGCTGTGTGTAGATATTGAGACAGGAAATACTGTTGTCAGCCTGGGTTTAAGACTTGCTATCACACAAAGCTCCCTGCGGTACAATGTGCTTTGAGCTTCAATTATAACACCATGAAACCAATTTACTGTATCCAGCCTTCCCTCAACCCATTGGCTTTTTATTCTGCCATAATGCACAACCGAAGTGAAACAATGGCTGTACCATGCTCTATTCTCCTCAGGACAGATGTGTGACCTGTGGTTTGTGTGTGCGTGTATGTGTGCATGGCCAGAAGCGAGGCAGGGCTGAGGCATGTGTGTTACTGTTAGTCTGAGAGGTGTTTGTGAACAAGACTGTGTGTTTTGACACCTCTGAGCTCAGAGTGTGTGGTGAGGTCTATAAGGCCATAGAGAATGAGGAGGGACAAGTGTGACCACTGGGGAGTCAACAGAGTGAAAGCGAAATAAGGCTGTGGGACCTATACAACTCTCAGGTCAACAGACAACAATGGGGGAACTCCAATGTGGGGCCAAAAGTGCACTATCGCTGAGCAAACATGGACAGCTTTACTAAGTTGATATGGTTTAAGCATCTCTGATGTGAAGAAACAATGTTCATCATAGTGTGCTTTGGTCAACTCACCCTGCCATCTCTGCAGTCTCTGGATGAATGTGTAGTCCTGGCCTCCTGCTGCTCTTCCTCCTGCTGCTCCACTGTCAGTTCGGCCACTAGGGGGGCCAGGAGCTGCTGCTGCTGCTGCTGCTGGATCCCGTCTGTCAGCACCTCTCTGTCCACCCCTGTCTGTACATGTGTCTTCTCCCTGCTCCCCTCCTGGATCTGCTCTGTCAACACCTCTCTGTCCACAGCTGTCTGCCCAGGAGTCTGCTCTCTCTCTCTGCTGGCCTGCTGGCTCTGGCCTTCTCTGGCCCCATCTGTGGCTGGCTGTGCATGAGTGTCGGGAAGCGGCTGAATCTGAGGCTGGTAGAGGGCTGTGACTAGGGGCTGGAGTCCAAGACCTCTACTGTTGGAGCTGGAGCTGAGCAGGCCTGGGTCAGCAGCCAGGAGATGCGCTGGCTGTTGGGGATGCTGCATGGAGGAGGGCACCACAGCTGGTGGACCTGGAGGACTGTCAGGGCCCCAACACCTCAGCAGCTGACTCTGGTGCAGGGCAAGGGAGGGAGAGCTGAGGGTGGACTGGGCACACCTGGCGGAGTAGGGGTTGGGTTCCCGCTGAGCCTTGTCCAGCTGCACAGCTGGCTGTGGGGGTATGCAGTGGAGGCAGCACATCTGGGGCTGACAGCAGGCCTGGAAGGCACAGCCCTGCTCCCGCCCTCCATGGCACACAGATGGCAGGGACAAGCAGGTGATAGGCTGGGGCCTCAGGATGCTGGGGAAGGCCACGCCCTCAGAGTAGGAGTGATTTCCCCCCTCTGCAGTGAGCTGACCTATAACAACAGAGATACTTGTAGTTTAGGAATAAGGCCAGGTCTCCAGTAGGAAGGCATTAAATGCAACACTTTCAATAATTACATACAACCGGTTTACAACCAGTCACTGCAGCCAAGCTACTGCAGCCAAATCATTTTAGCCTTAGTTTACCCAAAGTTGAGATCTGCTTAGTCCAGTAGCTGGCATCCCAGTTGAACTTAATCTTCACAGGGAGCCAGGCGTCTGAGTGTAGTGGGGGTTCAAGCAGGCGCTGCATCTGGAGAGAAATCTAAAGGACAGGCGTAATGTAAAAGCCCAAATTACCTTTTTTCCATAACCAACTCCAAAAAATGTTTTCTTTCTCTGTTTTTAAATGAGACTAGAAAATGACATTGTGTTTTACAAGCGGCAAAAAAAATGGCCTTTGTGTTTGACCTGCAAGCCCACCCTTCTGTCCCTTCAGACCTACCAGCTCCCTGCTGAAGAGCAGTGGGTTCTTGAGGTGGTGGGCCGTTGCCCAGCTGATGAAGTTCTGCACGTGGTCCAGCTGGCTGCACATCTCTATCTCCCCCTGCAGCTGGTCCTCCAGACGCCGCTGGAAGTCCTCCGAGATCTTCTACACACACACACACACACACACACACACACACACACACACACACACACACACACACACACACACACACACACACACAAACATGCTCACGTGTAATTGCTGGCACAGAGAGAGCGAATTACAGATGGAAAGAGAGGGGCTAATCAATGGCTTGTTTTTCGCCGGATTTCATTCCTAAGATCCCTGCTTTTTTGACAGATCATTATTGCCTCTCCATTGCGAGCGGTCAGAACTGATTAGATAATGTTGGGAGCGCTCCTGATTGGGAACATGTACATTCATGGTCAGCTAGACACTGGAGATGAATGCCCCTGGAAACATTGAGACTGAGGGGAAGAGAGAGAGAGAGAGAGAGAGAGAGAGAGAGAGAGAGAGAGAGAGAGAGAGAGAGAAAGAAAGTCATTACCTCCAGTTGCTCTATTAATAGGTTGGCCCGTTTGTTCAGCTCATTCATCATAATCATCTTTGCCATTTTAATCTGGTTCTCAGCCTTTCTCTGCGTGATCTTTACACCGTGCAGCCTGAGAGGAACACAGAGAAAATAAATGACATTGTGATTACTGACAGAGAAACCAAAACAGTTGATGGATTGTGGTGGATTGTGCTTTATTGCACTTGGATGCTTTACAAATGTTAGATGGGTATTTCATTCAGAGTTGGAGAGTGTATTGTATATGATCTTTGAGAGGACATATGCATGTCATCAACATTGCTCTGGTAAATTTGAGCCAGGTTTCTGAGACCACCAGCTGTTGGCTTTACACTTGCTTTATGAGATCAGTGTATTCTCTTGTTCATTCTACACATCTGTCTGTAATGTATTGTACAAGCGGAGCTTACCTGTCCTCTATCTGTTTGGCTGTGCTCTCCACTGCAGACCTCCTCTCCTCCACCTGAGCCATCAGGCTCTCAAACTGCCACTGTTGGTCCTGCAGGGCCTTTCCAATGTGCACCAGCCTGAGGACAAACAGATATCACAGTGGGTCAAATAATACAATAGAAACACCACTTAACCTCACCACTTTACACCCTTTCATTTAAAGCATCTCCTTGAGGGCTAGTTACTGTATGACGTTAGGGACTTTTGGGACCACTAATGCACTGCAAAATCACAGGCAACAGGGCAATGTATCATATGGACTGAATTAGAATTAGGTAGGTTGAAAATATGCACCAGACACAATGCAGGAGGTTTTTAACCTGCTGTTAGCCCCTCACTGTAATGCCCTTGTGCCGTGTCTACGGACTGACCTGTGGTTCTTGTGGGCGGACAGGTGACAGCTGCTGCAGCACATGAGGTCACAGGACTCGCAGAAGAGCTCCAAGGGCTCCTGTCTGTGAGAGTGGCACATGAGGAGGGGGCGACCACACGAGCCAGGGCCTGCCGGGCAGAGAGGGGAAGGGGGGAGAGAAGCATAGCATTACCACAGAGAAGGACTAAACAAGCAATTCACACTACAGCTAAAGCCGTTGGGAGGAATTGGTGCTGTACAAGAAAATAAATGCACCAAGATATATCATGCAAACAAATGTTCAAAGACACATCATGTAAACAAAAGTGGCCTACTAAAAGGCAACTGTATAACATTCATGTCTGGCAGCACACAGTTTATGTACGTCAACATTTAATTCTATTGTTATATCAAGCTACAAGACAAACTACTATTTCGCTGAATGCTTCCTGTTTAGTTTTGTTTCATTTTGCTTAAAATGTTATCTGCAATCTCATTCTACTCTATTTTAGAGTTGGAAAATACATTGAATCTGATATTGGCCACAAGTTAACGTGCATTACATGAGTCATTCAGTATCATCATCATTCCAAAACTATTTTAGGTTAGGGAAATATGGCATATTTTAAATCTAGTAAATATTTCTGGGCTTAAAGAATGGGTAGACAGATGGAAAATAGGGCAGAGAGAGAAGGTCTTTGATCGGAGAAATGAAAGACCAGTGCCAATCTAGATTAATAACTTTGTTCGGTTGGCTTTTGAAGAATAAAACAAAACCTTCACACCGCAGGATGTAGACAGTAACAAATGCTGCTAGAGAACAAATTACTTTCATGTGTGCATGCATAAACGGCCATGTTTTAAAAATAAATGCAGCATTAGTCATTTGATTTGCAATGTAATGAGAGTTCCTACTCTATGCAAATTATCTGTATAAATAGCTGGAAATGTGATTCTTGTGCAGCACATATGAGACTTCCTGCCCAAAGTTATCACTTCCTCACACTAAGGTTGTATCCCAAATAGCACCTGTTCCCTATTGGGCTCTGGCCGAAAGTAGTGCACTATGTAAGAATAGGGAATCATTTGGGACGGAGTCCAAGCAATCACCATGTGGCATTAGTTAATTTATTTCAAAACTGGACCCAAATTGACTGAAGCCTTTAATTGACTTTTGAGAACAAAAACAACCAATTGTTGTATCCTGATGCTGGTGTTTATTTTCCCTCTTGGGTAATGATTGTGTCATGAAACTGTGTGCAGTGCACTCGGAGCAGGCCTAAGCATTGTTATGAGGGGTTGACTGAGAAGACTGGGTGATGTTCAGATGGCTATCCACTGTACACATTAAAGTTGGTCCTATTTCTATACTCTGGGGTGATGCAGAAGGTTTTCCCACAGTCACAGACACACACGCAGGCACAAACGCACACACACACAAACGCACACATACCACAAGGGGCAGGAAACAGATGAAAATGTGATAGAGAGACCACAGGGTCACGATGAGTAAACACAGCCCCCAACAATACACAGTACTGCTGCTGCACACACACACACACACACACACACACACACACACACACACACACTGCTAAGCATGGCCCTAGTTAGTACAGTCAATTAAACACTGACTCAACAGAACAATAAAGCGCTCAACACAACCCTATAACATAACAAGCACATCACAGTTCATACTGCAAACTGCTGCACACAGGCCCACAGAGCCTGACTAAAGTCTCAGCTGAACATAGCTATCTGCTGAACGCAACCCTACTGCACTCTGCTGGACACACCACTCCAATGAGCAGTGCCTTTTGCACAATGCTCTCCACAAGGCCTATTGTGCATTGCATAGCACAGCCCCAGTGCTAAGAGCTGAGTGACCACATCCTGCCTGCAGAGCTACGCTTTCTCACCCGCAACACTTCAAACTGATGTTCTCACCAAAACACAAAAACAAAACACTTACACACTAAGACAGCAAGACTTAGAGGTGGCAACAGAGGTGAGATGTGATCACAGAGTTACAGTATGATTTCGCCTTTTAGCATCCAAGAGTACAGCCCTAGAAACGTACTTCTCAGCATCCACAAATAATATCACACTGTTGCTACAAAAATAGTATCCTTCTCAGAGTGTTCGCTCTCTGAATGTGGGCCACATGATAACAGGAATTGTAATACATAAGGGTCTGCAGGAACCATTACTGTACCACCAACCATTACAGGCTACATGCATAATTCATCACAATCATTCCTACTGAGACATGATTAACAAACAAACATGGGAAAAAGTTGAAACAAAGAAACAGAAAAACAGGTCTGATGACGACCCCGGGGAAGCGAAGCCCATCTCCACCCAACCGGCCAGAGACACCCGGATGTGGAGACTGGAGAGGCAGTGAGGGATGGGGGAACCTGTCTGGGAGAGAGAGATGCTTGCCTGGTTCGGGTGGAGGCAGGGAGCTGGGGGCCATCTGGTCCCTCTGGTGCAGGTCGACACATTGGGTAGTGGGCTTCTGGTGTTGGTGCAGGTCTGAGCACTGAGGGGTGGCTCTCTGGTGCTGGTGCATGTCTGTGCACTGGTAGCACAGCCACTTGTTGCAGAATGTACACAGGCTCTGGGCTAGCCTGGGCTCTGGGCACTCTGAGCAACGCTGCCACACACAGAGAAGACCTGTCATGTATTTACACACACCAAGCACGCACGCACACAAGCACACACACAAAACAACAAGGTCGTCTGAAATAAAGATGGGGTGACATATGTCAGAAGTATTTGTGTTACCTCCCTCTGTACTTTGGGCTAAATCACACTCCTCAGAGCGGTTACTTGTGTCGATGCTCACACATTCTGAGCTATTCCCAGAGAATGTCAGATGCATTCGATCAAGTTCCTCAAAATGAAGCCACGTTGAGTCACAGACACAAGCTGCTCAACCAGCTGATTCATTTCCCTTTTAATGCAGCTTAAAGACAACTAGTAGCACAGAATGAAGTGCACTTTCAAATCAAATGTACTGAAATCACATATCAAAATACAGCTGCAACAACATAACAAAACAGGTCATACTGAAGTCATGCCAATTGCACAGGATTATCCTTTCTTCTTTTAGAACATGTTGTGTATCTTTTCATCCTCATCACATTACAGTTAACAGTTAACATTATCCCCTCAGTTATTTGGAAAAATATTTATATTCACTTTGTTAGAAATACACTGAAGTACATCAAAGACTTGAGAGAGTCTGAATACCCTCGGGCTAAGACAGAAAATAAAAAGTCCATGCAAATACATTCATTCTATTTCTGCAATTGCCTCTACACACAGAGGCACAAACAATAGTAGAATAGAACATCTGCTTGTGGGGAAAAAGAGAGTTGAGGTAATCTGTGTCAGCCGTGTCATAGGAATGTTAATAGAACGTTGAGAGAACGCCTTACCTTCTCCATGTCAGCACTGGGGTAATGTGTCCTCTGGTGAATGGTGGAGCTGGTACCCAGCAGAGCTGCTCTCGCTGTGGGAGGGAGAGGACAGCACAGCCTGACGCTCACACACAGCAAAGCAGCACTCACACTGACGCTTTTACCTGCGGCAGGAAGCAACGTGCACCAAGAGGTGGCCCCAGAGAATACGGCTTACATGACAGCCTGCGTGCTGAGCTCTCCTCTCCTCTCCTCGCCTGGTTCATCTGTGTGTAGGACTCCTCACAGACCAGACGTAGAGGAGTGTCAAATTCAAATCCATCCTCTCTAACACACAAAACATATAATCCTTTTTCTTAAATAAGCCTGTGCATAATAATTGGGAATTAGGGAGATACGATAATTATTTTTTTTCTAGGGCGAAATATCCCCGGAAGCCCTTCCCAAAATGGAAGGAGAGGCCGAATGACCTACAATGTTGGAGGGAATTGTAAGCACTGCAAACGGGAGTGGAGCAGGCTGGGATGGGATGGGCTGTGGTGAGCTGGGCTGTGGTGGGCTGGGTTGTGGTGGGCTGCTGGTGACCTCCTTCTACATCCCTGTATCAGCACAAGGAGGGGACAGGTCCCTCTGGAGCCACACATGCTCACGTAGCACACCATAACCGGGTCAGGCTCTGATGAGCACCAGATGGGAGTAGGAAACACTCCTGCTATTCTCTCTAAAACGATGAAATCAATTAAGATCTTTATCACAGTATTGCAGAAGAGAAGGAATGGCACACTGCAAGGAAACAAAACTAACTTCATTGCTGGAAAGACAATCCATATACAGTACTAGAGAGGAGGGTCATGTAACTGTCTTAAAATGCATCAGCAACAAGTGACACTATTAGAAGGGGGTTATGACTCCTCCCTTGTTGTAATGTAGACAGAGTTGTGGCAAAGAGTAGTAAGACACCATCACTATGTGAAATCAAGATCAAAACACCATCATTGCTGCTGCTCTGAGTCTGCCTAACACCAACCCCTGCAGCCTGACCTACAAATCTGACAACTTTCTCATCCTCTGGTGCTTCACAGGGGAGCTAAAAACCATCCCATTCCCCATTGTGTGCTACAAGACCCACTTTAAAACACAATTAGTCAAACCTAGCGGACCCCGCCTCTTGTTCACTCAGCTCTCCTGCTTTTTAAACCCCCCTCCTCCCCTTTCATACTCCCCATTTTGCTTTAAAACCAGAAAGGTTTTAGCACTATACCTCTCTGTGAGGGACAGCTCTCCTGCCCTGCTAAGTGAGGTTGGTTCTGGATAAAAGGCAGCCTGAAAGCATGGCATCTCTAGAGATGACACAATAATAGAAACTTCACTGGTGATGTCTCCCCTGAAAGCACACCTATGTAACATCCATTAACACTGAGGTGATGGGATCCAAGTGAAAAAACGCTCCAATGTCACTTCCCTGATCAGACAATTATCTACATAGCGACTGTAAATATTCATGACTTCTCTGGCCAAACTCCTCAACCACTTCTTGTACTGTACACTGTAATGGAAAACTGTAAATTATAAGGTCATTTTGGGTATTATCAATACTCTGAAATGTTTTACTGCAGCATACTGTAAATTATGGTGCATTGTGGGAAAATATTGTGGGCGGGGAAAGAACTGCTGTATTTCTAATGGTACTGTAATTCCACCCCACAGAATACAGTACCATATCTTTGGCGCACCAAAAACCTTTTGACCAATAGTGGGTGCATGGTATTGTTGTTTCTGGCTTATTAACATACACAATATATACAAAAGTATGTGAACACCCCTTCAAATTAGTGGATTTGGCTATTTCAGCCACACCAGTTGCTGTGAGATGTATAAAATCGAGCACGCAGCCATGCAATCTCCATAGACAAACATTGACAGTAGAATGGCCTTACTGAAGAGCTCAGTGACTTTCAACTGGGCACCGTCATAGGATGCCACCTTTCCAACAAGCCAGTTCATCAAATGTCTGCTCTGCTAGAGCTCAACTGTAAGTGCTGTTTTTGTGAATTGGAAATGTCTAGGTGCAACAATGGGACAGCCACAAAGTGATAGGCCACACAAGCCCACAGAACGGGACAGCTGATGCTGAAGAGCGCAGTGCATAAATACCATCTGTCCTCGGTTGCAACACTCACTTCCGAGTTACCCACTGCCTCTGGAAGCAATGTCAGCACAATAACTGTCCGTAGGGAGCTTCATGAAATGGGTTTCAATGGCCGAGCAGCCGCACATCTAAGATCACCATGCGCAATGCCAACTGGAGTGGGGTAAAGCTTGCTGCCATTGGACTTTGGAGCAGCGGAAACGCATTCTCTTAAGTGATGAATTACGCTTCACCACCTGGCAGTGCGGCTTTGGCGGATGCCAGCCGAATGCTACCTGCCTGAATGCATAGTGCCAGCTGTAAAGTTTGGTGGAGGAGGAATAATGGTCTGGGGCTGTTTTTCATGATTCGGGCTAGGCCCCTTAGTTCCAGTGAAGGGAAATCTTAATGCTACAGCATACAATGACATTCTAGACAATTCTGTGCTTCCAACTTTGTGGCAACAGTTTGGGAAGGCCCTTTCTTGTTTAAGCATGACAATGTCCCCACGCACAAAGCGAGGTCCATACAGAAATGGTTTGTCGAGATTGGTGTGGAAGAACTTGACTGGCTGGCCTGCACAGAGCCCTGACCTCAACCCATCGAACACCTTTGGGATGAATTGGAACGCTGACTCCGAGCCAGGCCTAATCACCCAACAGCAATGCCCGACCTCACTAATGCTCTTGTGGCTGAATGTAAGCAAGTCCCCGCAGCAATGTTCCAACATCTAGTGGAAAGCCTTCCCAGAAGAGTGGAGGCTGTTGTTGCAGAAAAGGGGGGACCAACTCTATATTAATGCCCATGATTTTGGGATGAGATGTTCAACGAGCAGGTGTCCACATACTTTTGGTCATGTAGTGTATATATCAGTGGAGGCTGATGAGGGGAGGACGGCTCATTATAATGGCTGGAATGGAGTGAATGTAATGGCATCAGACACATGGAAACCATGTGTTTGATACCATTCCATGAGCCCCTCCTCCCCAAATAAGGCGCCACCAACCTGCTGCGGTATATATAACTGTAGATGAATACCTTCTCATTATGTAGTAACAATAGGCTCTCATATGAACACTGAGAGATGAATACAGTATCATCATCACTAATATCCAAATTCTGCATTCACATCAGTTAAATGGATTCATCAAATGATTATTGTTCCCCCTCTGTCCACATACTTTTGGTCATGTAGTGTATATTTAGGCATGCCTTGTCATAGGCTATATTGGTTGCAACCGTGAGTGAGAAGGCTGTACTAATTTAACTCCTTATAGTGCCCCATCAATTTGCCTATGGGACAGATTGGAGTGGCAGCAAGTCTAAAACCTTAAATGGTTGAGCATTTTGTCATGTCCTTTTGGTCTGTTTGGCCCTGTAGTCACTGCCAGTTTGGAAGCCTTTGTTAAGGCCTCTAGAAGAGCAAGTGATATAAAACACAAAATATTCATGAATATACTGTAATGTGTAAACACTTTACCTAGCAGCCAACCTGTTCGCACCAATCCCTTGTAATTACTGTATAATACTGTGAAATACAAACCGCTCCTATATTAATTTCATTCATCCATTCGTTCATTCATTATTTTCCAATTACGGTAGCATTTACTTTTTACAGTACATTTTACGGTATTGTACTGTGTGTCATTACACAGTACTTGCTTTGATGCTGTATTTATATTACAGTATAAATAATACTGTAACATGAAATACAGAACTTTACTTGCCACCGAGCTGCATGTAAGCTACTGTCAAATTCACAGTAACCCATTTTAAGTCCATAACTCATTATATAGCCTACAGGAGAAAAATGTGTTCAATACTCTTCCTTGGAATCTGCCTTGGGGTACAGATGTATCCGTATTGAATTAATGATAATAGCATATAAAAAAATCATAAAAGATATGCATAATTTAAATCATTTGAGCACTCTCCTCACTGAAGGTACTCTTGTGGTCCTCTGTTCAAAATCAGGCATAGTGAATCCATGTACACAGTGATACAGTGCCTTCAGAAAGAATTCATACCCCTTGACTTATTCCGCATTTTGTTGTGTTACTGTCTGAATTCAAAATGTATTAAATTGATTGTTTTCTCTCACCCATCTACACACAATACCACACAATGACAAAGTGAAAACATGTTTTTAGAATTTTTTGCAAATGTATTGAAAATGAAAAACAGAAATATCTAATTAACATAAGTATTCACACCCCTGAGTCAATACTTTGTAGAAGCACCTTTAGCAGTGATTACAGCAGTGAGGCTTTCTGGGTATGTCTTAAAGAGCTTTTCACAACTGGATTGGGCAAAATTTTCCCATTATTCTTTTCAAAATGCTTCAAGCTCTGTCAAATGGGTTGTTGATCTTGCTAGACAACCATTTTCAGGTCTTGCCAAAGACTTTCAAGTAGATTTCAGTCAAAACTGTAACTTGGCCACTCAAGAACATTCACTGTCTTCTTGGTAAGCAACTCCAGTGTAGATTTGTCCTTATGTTTTAGGTTATTATCCTGCTGAAAGGTGAATGAATCTCCCAGTGTCTGGTGGAAAGCAGACTGAACCAGGTTTTCCTCTAGAATTATGCCTGTGCTTAGCTCTGTTCTATTTCTTTTGTAACCCCAGTCCTTAACATTACAAACATACCCATAACATGATGCAGCCAACACTATGCTAGAAATATGGACAGTGGTCCTCAGTAATGTGTTGCATTGGACTTGCCCCAAACATAACACTTTGTATTTACTCCACAATACTAACTTAAATTAGAGTGAAAAGATGGAAGCCTTTACAGAATACAAATATTCAAGAACATGTATCCTGTTTGCAACAAGGCACTAAAGTAATACTGCAAAACATTTGGGAATGCAATTAACTTTATGTCCTGAATCAATGTTGTTGATCCATCCTCAGTTTTCTCTTATTATAGCCATAAACTCTGTAACTGTTTTAAAGTCACCATTGACTTCATGGTGAAATCCCTGAGCAGTTTCCTTCCTCTCCAGCAACTGAGTTAGGAAGGACACCTGTATTTTTGTAGTGACTGGGAGTATTGATACACTATCCAAAGAGTAATTAATAACTTCACCATGCTCAAAGGGATATTTAATGTCTGTTTAGTTTTTTTACCCATCTACCAATAGGTCCCCTTCTTTGCGAGGCATTGGAAAACCTCCCTGGTCTTTGTGGTTGAATCTGTGTTTGAAATTCACTGCTCGGCTGAAGGGCCTTACAGATAATTGTATGTGTGGGGTACAGAGATGAGGCTGTTATTAAAAAATCATGTTAAACTCTATTGTTGCAACTTATTATGTGACTGGTTAAGCAAATTGTTACTCCTGAACTTATTTAGGCTTGTCATAACAAAGGGGTTATACTTATTGACTCAATACATTTCTGCTTTTCATTTTTTATTAGTTGGTAAAAATTTTGAAAACCATAATTCCACTTTGACATTATAGGGTATTGTGTCTAGGCTACTGACAAAAAAAAAATCTAAATGTATTCAGGCTGTAACACAAAACAATTAGGAAAAAGTCAAAGAGTGTATATACTTTCTGAAGGCACTGTATGGATCTGCATGTGTTTACTTTTTTTTTACATTATGACCCCTAATCCTAATGCACCATCCATGTATTGGGTCTTTCTATTGAGTGATGAGGGGGCTCTTTGAGAGCTACTATGCATTTCCTGTGAGAAGGAATGTGAGCACCACTCCCTGGCTGTCTGTCAATAACAGCTTTATAGCAGTGCAACACCTCCCTGTGTTTCACTAACACCTCCCTGTAATTATTATTATATTTTTTTATTTAACTAGGCAAGTCAGTTAAGAACAAATTCTTATTTACAATGATGACCTACTTATAAAGCCCCCCGGCCAAACACTCGCCTAACCTGGACAACGCTGGCCAGCCCGGGATCGAACGCGGGTCTGTAGTGATGCCTCTTGCGCTGTGGTGCAGTACCTTAGACCGCTGTGCCACTCGAGTGGCCCTGTATGCTCGGGGGACTACACACTTCCCAGCTTGTTCATGTTTCTGCTGGCAATAAGAGATATAATATGTGGATATGCAGGTATGAATTGCAGGGCATTTCTCTTTTATTAGATTGCATAATTATCTTTTAAACCTCCCAATATGGAATCAATGTGTGGGGAAATGATTGTATTATTGCCCTATTTTATACAGATTGGCCACACTAACCCTTAACTGGGGTCAATGTCACTCAATGATAACCTGTCATTGTCATCATGTATATATCAAGTGTGTATTGAGCCTGATCAATGAACGCAAACGTGGTTGCTGTTGTTTCAACCATTGTTTGTAAAATATCAAGTTGTTAAAATTAAAACAAGTTATGATACATGGCTGGGCTATCATTCCAGTAGGCTATGTGCAAATATCTGATTTTCATCATGATAGACAAGGAGCAGGTGAATCATTGACTTTCAAATTAGACAGATAGATTGCGTAACAGAATCTAGTCTAATTATATTGACGCATTACCTGCTGTAATCAAAATATAATGGTAACCTAACTGGTATCGATTTGTTGTTTATATGACATTGCTGAAATCTTGGCTCACATACAGTATCAGAGGATGCGCATCATTTGAGCTACTCAATAGTCTACAGAGCCGCACCTAAATCCATTCGATTATTTACGCATGTATTGCTGTCCAATAGATCATGCATTACAATATCGTTTTTAAGATACAAAACACAATAGTTGCTCATAACATACCTCAAACGCGATAACTTTCGCTTTGGCAGTGCGTCCGAAAGGTTCAGTCAGACAATATCAACTACCGTTATGTGATGACAATTGCTTTCAGTGTCAGTGCGCACGTAGTGTACTAGGACGGGCTACATTATTATTATTATGACCATGTTTACGAATTTGATTTGGACTGTAGGCTACTGGTATATTCACTGTGATACAGAATATACTCACCTAGGCCTACCCTACGATAGCGAAGGGCTGTCACAAGTCAAGTATGACCAAAGCTTGAGGTTTTTACCTTAACCTGATCATCACCATATAGGGCAGGCTGTTCCCTCTCCATCCATTGGATGTCGCTGTTTTGTCCAGCTCAAATATTTTGGAGTTACAAAGTCTCGTGTTTGATCGTGAGACTTACATGCGTTTATTTATTCGGGAAACACGGTACTTCCCATCTGTAATCACACATCGAACTTCATCCGCTTACACTGTTCCACAATATTCAATATTCACAAAATACCACATAATGAAAAAGCAAAAACATTTTTTTTGAACTTCTTGCAAATGTATTAAATATAAAAAAAGTATTCAGACCCTTTACTCAGTATGTTGTTGAAGCACCTTTGGCAGCAATTACAGCCTTGAGTCTTGGGTTTGACTCTACAAGCTTGGCACACCTGTATTTGGGGAGTTTCTTCCATTCTTCTCTGCAGATCCTCTCAAGCTCTATTAGGTTGGATGGGGAGTGTCGCTGCAGCTATTTTCAGGTCTCTCCAGAGATGTTCAATCGGGTTCAAATTCGGGCTCTGGCTGGACCACTCAAGGACATTCAGAAACTTGTCCTGAAGCCACTCCTGCATTGTCTTGGCTGTGTGCATAGGGTCATTGTCCTGTTGGAAGGTGAACCTTCGCGCCATTCTGAGGTCCTGAGCGCTCTGGAGCAGGTTTTTATCAAGGATTTTTTATTATTTTACATTTTATTTCACTTCACCTTTATTTAACCAAGTAGGCCAGTTGAGAACAAGGTCTCATTTACAACTGCGACCTGGCCAAGATAAAGCAAAGCAGTTTGACACATACAACAACACAGAGTTACACATGGAATAAAGAAACATACAGTCAATAATACAGTAGAAAAAGTCTATATACGGTGTGTGCAAATGAGGTAAGATAAGGGAGGTAAGGCAATAAATAGGCCATGGTGGCGAAGTAATTAAACTATAGCAATTAAACACTGGAATGGTAGATGTGCAGAAGATGAATGTGCAAGTAGAGATACTGGGGTGCAAAGGAGCAAGATAAATAAATAAATACAGTATGGGGATGAGGTAGTTGGATGGGCTATTGACAGATGGGCTATGTACAGGTGCAGTGATCTGTGAGCTGCTCTGACAGCTGGTGCTTAAAGCTAGTGAGGGAGATATGAGTCTCCAGCTTCAGTGATTTTTGCAGTTCGTTCCAGTCATTGGCAGCAGAGAACTGGAAGGAAAGGCAGCCAATGGAGGAATTGGCTTTGGGGGTGACTAGAGAGATATACCTGCTGGAGCGCGTGCTACGGGTAGGTGCTGCTATGGTGACCAGTGAGCTGAAATAAGGCGGGGCTTTACCTAGTAAATACTTGTAGATGACCTGGAGCCAGTGGGTTTGGCGACGAGAATGAAGCGAGGGCCAGCCAATGACAGGTGACAGCGAATGTACAGGTCACAGTGGTGGGTAGTATATGTGGCTTTGGTGACAAAACGGATGGCACTGTGATAGACTGCATCTAGTTTGTTGAGTAGAGTGTTGGAGGCTATTTTGTAAATGACATCGCTGAAATCGAGGATCGGTAGGATGGTCAGTTTTACGAGGGTATGTTTGGCAGCATGAGTGAAGGATGCTTTGTTGCGAAATAGGAAGCCGATTCTAGATTTCATTTTGGATTGGAGATGCTTAATGTGAGACTGGAAGGAGAGTTTACAGTCTAACCAGACACCTAGGTATTTGTAGTTGTCCACATATTCTAAGTCAAAACCGTCCAGAGTAGTGATGCTGGACGGGCGGGCAGGTGTGGGCAGCGAACGGTTGAAGAGCATGCATTTAGTTTTACTTGCATTTAAGAGCAGTTGGAGGCCATGGAAGGAGAGTTGTATGGCATTGAAGCTCGTCTGGAGGGTTGTTAACACAGTGTCCAAAGAAGGGCCAGAAGTATACAGAATGGTGTCGTCTGCGTAGAGGTGCATCAGAGAATCACCAGCAGCAAGATCGACATCATTGATGTATACAGAGAAGAGAGTCGGCCCGAGAATTGAACCCTGTGGCACCCCCATAGAGTCTGCCAGAGGTTCGGACAACAGGCCCTCCGATTAGACACACTGAACTCTATCGGAGAAGTAGTTGGTGAACCAGGCGAGGCAGTCATTTGAGAAACCAAGGCTGTTGAGTCTGCCAATAAGAATGTGGTGATTGACAGAGTCGAAAGCCTTGGCCAGGTCGAAGACGGATGCACAGTATTGTCTCTTATCGATGGCGGTTATGATATCGTTTAGGACCTTGAGCGTGGCTGAGATGCACCCATGACCAGCTCTGAAACCAGATTGCATTGCGGAGAAGGTACGGTGGGATTCGAAATGGTCGGTAATCTGTTTGTTAACTTGGCTTTCGAAGACCTTAGAAAGGCAGGGTAGGATAGATATAGGTCTGTAGCAGTTTGGGTCTAGAGTGTCTCCCCCTTTGAAGAGGGGGATGACAGTGGCAGCTTTCCAATCTTTGGGAATCTCAGACGATACGAAAGACGGGGTCCAGATTGTTTAGCCCGGCTGATTTGTAGGGGTCCAGATTTTGCAGCTCTTTCAGAACATCAGCTATCTGGATATGGGTGAAGGAGAAATGGGGGAGGCTTGGGTGAGTTGCTGTGGGAGGTGCAGGGCTGTTGACCGGGATAGGGGAAACCAGGTGGAAAGCATGGCCAGCCGTAGAAAAATGCTTATTGAAATTCTCAATTATAGTAGATTTATCGGTGGTGACTGTGTTTCCTAGCCTCAGTGCAGTGGGCAGCTGGGAGGAGGTGCTCTTATTCTCCATGGACTTTACAGTGTCGCAAAACTTTTTTGAGTTGGTGCTACAGGATGCAAATTTCTGTTTGAAAAAGCTAGCCTTAGCTTTCCTAACTGCCTGTGTATATTGGTTACTAACTTCCCTGAAAAGTTGCATATCACGGGGGCTATTCGATGCTAATGCAGTATGCCACAGGATGTTTTTGTGCTGGTTAAGGGCAGTCAGATCTGGAGTGAACCAAGGGCTATATCTGTTCCTGGTAAAAAAAAAATTGAATGGGGCATGCTTATTTAAGATGGTGAGGAAGGCACTTTTGAAGAATAACCAGGCATCCTCCATTGACGGGATGAGGTCAATATCCTTCCAGGATACCCGGGCCAGGTCAATTAGAAAGGCCTGCTTGCTGAAGTGTTTCAGGGAGCGTTTGACAGTGATGGGGGTGGTCATTTGACCGCAGACCCATTACGGATGCAGGCAATGAGGCAGTGATCGCTGAGATCTTGGTTGAAGACAGCAGAGATGTATTTGGAGGGCAAGTTGGTTAGGAGGATATATATGAGGGTGCCCGTGTTTACGCATTTGGGGGTTGTACCTGGTAGGTTCATTGATCATTTGTGAGAGATTGAGGGCATCAAGCTTAGATTGTAGGATGGCCGGGGTGTTAAGCATGTCCCAGTTTAGGTCACCTAGCAGCACGAGCTCTGAAGATAGATGGGGGGCAATCAATTCACATATGGTGTCCAGGCTGGGGGCGGAGGGTGGGTCTATAGCAAGCGGCAATGGTGAGAGACTTGTTTCTGAAAAGGTGGATTTTTAAAAGTAGAAGCTCGAATTGTTTGGGTACAGACCTGGATAGTAAGACAGAACTCTGCAGGCTATCTCTGCAATAGATTGCAACTCCGCCCCCTTTGGCACTTCTATCTTGTCGGAAAATGTTATAGTTAGCGATGGAAATTTCAGGGGTTTTGGTGGTCTTGCTAAGCCAGGATTCAGACACGGCTAGGACATCCGTGTTGGCAGAGTGTGCTAAAGCAGTGAATAAAACAAACTTAGGGAGGAGGCTTCTAATGTTAACATGCATGAAACCAAAGCTTTTACGGTTACAGAAGTCAACAAATGAGAGCACCTGGGGAATAGGAGTGGAGCTAGGCACGGCAGGTCCTGGATTAACCTCTACATCACCAGAGCCAGAGGAACAGAGGAGGAGTAGGATAAGGGTACGGCTAAAGGCTATAAGAACTGGTCGTCAAGTACGTTCGGAACAGAGAGTAAAAGGAGCATGTTTCTGGGCTCGATAGTATAGATTCAAGGTATAATGTAGAGACAAAGGTATGGTAGGATGTGAATGCAGTGGAGGTAAACCTAGGCATTGAGTGATGAGAGAGATATTGTTTCTTGAAACATCATTTAAACCAGGTGATGCCACCGCATGTGTGGGAGGTGGACCTAAAGGGTTAGCTAAGGCATATTGAGCAGGGCTAGAGGCTCTACAGTGAAATAAGACAATAATCACTAACCAGAACAGCAACGGACAAGGCATATTGACATTAGGGAGAGGCATGCGTAGCCGAGTGATCATAGGGGTCCAGTGAGTAGTTAGGCTGGCTAGAGACACGGCGATTCAGACAGTTAGCGGACCGGGGATAGCAAGCTAGCAGAAGGGCCTTAGAGGGACATTGCGACGGAAGAAGTCTGTTATAGTCTCCTCGTGTTGAGCCTCCTCGTGCGATTACGTCGGCAGACCAGTCGTGATGGATTAGTAGGGTTCCGTGTAGTAAAGGCGTCCAGTCCAATTGGCAAAATAGATATAGTGGCCCAATAAATTGGCCGATGGATCTCTTCAGCTAACAGTCCAATATGCTCTAGACAGCTAGCTGGCCGCGGCTAGCAGGCTAGCAGATGGGCATTCAGGGGTCGTCGAGACGGAGGGGCCTGTTGAAAAAAAACACCCTCGGGCAGATTACGTCGGTAGTCCAGTCGTGATGGATAAACAGGTATCCGTGTAGTAAGAGGGGTCCAGGCCAATTGGCAAAATAGGTATAGTGGCCCAAGAAATTGTCCAATCGACCTATTCAGCTAACAGTTCGATATGCTCTGGACAGCTAGCGGGCCGCGGCTAGCAGGCTAGCAGATGGGCATTCAGGGGACATCGTGATGTTGTAGCCAGTTGAGGAACCCCCTCGGGCAGATTACGTCGGTAGTCCAGCCGTGAAGGATCAGTGGGGCTCCGAACCGGCAGTAAAAGGGGTCAAGGCCAATTGGCAAAATAGGTATTGTAGCCCAGGAGTGGCTGATGGACCTCTTCAGCTAGCCGGGAGATGGGCCTAGCATGGGCTAGCTCCAGCATGGCCTAGCATGGTGCTTGCTTCGGGACAGAGACGTTAGCCAGGAGTAGCCATTCGGAGTGCAGCTAGCTAGCTGCGATGATCCAGGTGAAAAGGTTCAGAGCTTGCGTTAGGAATCTGGGGATATGGAGAGAAAATAATTCCAGTATGCTCTGGTTTGAATCGCATTGTGCAAACTGGCGAGAGTTTTCCGAGCTAAAAGGTTAGCTGATGACCACTAGCAGTGGTTAGCTGACTACTAGCTAGTAAGCTGGCTAGCTCCTGTTGGGGTTCCGGTTTAAAAGTAAAGAAAAATACTTTAGAAAAAAGCAGATCCACACCACACTGGGTGAGGCGGGTTGCAGGAGAGTATTCTGAAGTTGAGGTTTAGAAAAATATAAAAAGATATGCGAAGAAAAAAGATATAAAAAGATATATACATGGGACAAGACGAGGACAAAGATGTCTGATTGCTACGCCATCTTGGATTGGATATCTCTGTACTTTGCTCCGTTCATCTTTGCCTCGATCCTGACTAGTCTCCATGTCCCTGCCGCTGAAAAACATCCTCACAGCATGATGCTGCCACCACCATGCTTCACCGTAGGGATGGTGCCAGGTTTCCTCCAGACATGACACTTGGCATTCAGACCAAAGAGTTCAGTCTTGGTTTCACTGGACCAAAGAATCTTGTTTCTCATGGTCTGAGTCCTTTAGATGCCTTTCGGCAAACTCCAAGCGGGCTGTCATGTGCCTTTTACTATAGAGTGGCTTCCATCTGGCCACTCTATCATAAAGGCCTGAATGGTGGAGTGCTGCAGAGATGGTTGTCCTTCTGGAAGGTTCTTCCATCTACACAGAGTAACTCTGGAGCTCTTTCAGAGTGACCATCGGGTTCTTGGTCACCGCTCTGATCAAGGCCCTTTTCCCCAGCGGCCAGCTCTAGGAAGAGTCTTGGTGGTTCCAAACTACTTCTATTTAAGAGTGATGGAGGCCACTGTGTTCTTGGGAACCTTCAAACCTGCAGAAATGTTTTGGTACCCTTCCCCAGATCTGTGCCTCAACACAATCCTGTCTCGGAGCTCTACGGACAATTCCTTCGACCTCATGACTTAATTTTGCTCTGACATGCACTGTCAACTGTGGGACCTTATATAGACAGGTGTGTGCCTTTCTAAATCATGTCCAGTCAATTGAATGTACCACAAGTGGACTCCAATCAAGTTGTAGAAACATCTCAAGGATGATCAATGGAAACAAGATGCACCTGAGGCTCAATTTCAAGTCTCATAGCAAAGGGCCTGAATACTTATGTAAATAAGGCATCTGTTTTTTATTATTAATACATTTTCAAAAATGTCTAAAACCTTTTTTTGCTTTGTCATATGGGGTATTGTGTGTAGATTGATGAGGAAATAATTTGACACATTTTAGAAGGCTTTAACGTAATAAAATGTGGAAAAAGTCAAGGGGTCTGAATACTTTCCGTATGCACTGTATACCTAACCTGTTAGTCCTGAGACGATTGTCTCATCCTGACACCCTCCGTTCCTCGGTCGTCTTCGTCGGATAGAGCTAGAACATAAACATGGTCTTGTTCACTGAATGGCCTTCCTGTACACCAGTCAGCTACCCAAATACACACTCAGTGACAGTTTCATCTCTGTACATGTTCTGGGCTAGTATTGACTAATATAATATCACTCTCATAAATATGACCCAGCAATGCATTTATAGGCACCCGAAATTGACAAGTTACTCACATTATTCAGTTCCAGATTGTTGTTCCATTCCTTGCCAAAACGTATAAAATCACTAGACATCATGTCTGACAACTCAATGACAAGTCCCCCACAGCACCCAACTGTGTAGTTGGTGGGGTGGAATCCCAAAAGGCACACATAGCTACCACATGCTGCCAATAACCTAATTATGTCCTCACACATCACTCCAGTGGCTGTCACTGCCATGCTTTTATCAGCTCTGCTGACTTGGAAGCTTACTGTCATCTTGCAGCATTCAAATCTGTTTTGAGTGTTTGACTTCTTTAAAATGTGTGATCCAACCTCCGTCTGTACAGAGCCACCTGGGTTCCACCTAAAGAGGAACAATGACCTTGTTCACCGACCTCGCTTCCTGTAAGTGCTGATGAAGTTCTGTTTCTTCTGAACAGTAACACATAAAAAAAAGTTAAAAGAATCCAATTGTTTGAAGTCTTTTGTGTTTAATTACTGAATTTTACAAAGCAATGCATGTTTTAAACATTTACAATCATTTTCTTCATGTGTTAATGCATGTACAAATCCTCCCAACCAGGTGTGGAATTTACAGCTCTCATTCAGCAAAAAGACAGGACAACGATGATCTAAACTACAAAACAAAACATAGTAACTGTACATCCACCATACATCAGCTTGCATTCACTCACTCAGTCTGATCATGTTCTTCTCAAGCATGCTTTAATGTCAGTGGTTAATCAGAAACAAAGGCAGATTCACTCTGTACCGTCCTACTGTAAATAAACCTCCACAATTAAAGGTACCAGACACCTAACAATCAAGTTACATTGGAGGGTATCACAGCCAGTTTACAGTGAAATATGTACAACATATTGACATTTCATTGATGTTTTTGAAAGACAAACAAGTGAATAAAATACAGGGTTTTGGGTGTATCAGATCTTCTGTTTGCAGTAGAACAAGCTTTCATGCGCCGGTATTTGGTTATTAAGTAGCAGGTTTCCTCAGTTCTTTTTGTGAAGAAACTTCATTTTACTTCCTAAAAGACAAACAAAATGCAAGTAAGAACTGTTCACGTCATGTAAACTTTTTTAACGCACTTCAATGAAATTTTCCAATTGAGCTGACATCTGCAGTGTTTACTGTGAATGTGATCTCTGTGATTGTCAGGGAAATGATGTCGTGCCTCAGATGGAATCCCGGTTTTAGACTACATCAGGGATCATCAACTACATTCAGCCACGACTGATTTTTTCTTCAGCGGATGGTTAGGTGGCCGGAATATAATTACAAATAATTTGTAGACTGCAAGAAGCCCAAAATATATAATATTTGACTAAAACATAATAATTTTGAACATTGCTTACATTTGTATACGATCACATATCTCTTTATAATGCATGGGAATACTATGGAACAGATTTCCAAAATTAAAATCACTTGTAGCTGATTTGCTGGTGTTTTTACAGTATTTTATGTCAAAACAATAAAAAAGATATTACAAATTCCACCAGTTGGGGAACCCTGGACAACATGGTGCTCATTACTACATCATAGCCAAATGTGAATAGGCTTCTTTTAGAACAAGACTTTGTGTTATCCTAGATTTTAAGTCAGGTTACAATTTGTCCCAGTGGTAAAGTGGACAGGTAAGGTCTGTTGAGGGGAGATATTTGTTTTAAGTGGAGATCCTATTTTATTTGAGAACTCACCTAGCCCTTTGAGGAACTTGTTCACTCCACTCTGCTCTGTGTCTGGTAGCTCTTCCAGGTACTGCTCCACCCTCTGCTCAAAGAGACCTGACAGAAACACAACAAAATGGCAGAATAACATGAGGTAATTATCAGTGGTGTAAAGTACTTAAGTAAAAATACTTTACAGTACTACTTAAGTCGTTTTTTTGGGTATATGTACTTTACTATTTCTATTTTTGACTACTTTTACTTCATAAAGAAAATAATGTACTTTTTACCTGACATCCAAAAGTACTTGTTACATTTTGAATGCATAGCAACAGGACATGAACATAGTCAAATTCACACACTTATCAGGGCAACACATGGTCATACCTTCTGCTTCTGATCTGGCGGACTCACTAAACACAAATGCATCTTTTGTAAATGATGTCTGAGTGTTGGAGTGTGCCCAGAGCTATCCATACATTTTAAAAATAAGAAAATGCTTAATAGAAGGAATTTCAAATGATTTATACTTTTGATACTTAAGTATATTTTAGCAACTACATTTACTTTTGATACTTAAGTATATTTAGAACCAAATACTTTTAGACTTTTACTCAAGTAGTATTTTACTGGGTGACTGCTACTTGAGTAACTTTCTATTAAGGTATCTATAATTTTACTCAAGTATGACAACTGGGTACTTCTTCCACCACTGTTAATTATTAACATTATTAATGTTATACAGTGGCTTGCGAAAGTATTCACCCCTTTGGCATTTTTCCTATTTTGTTGCCTTACAACCTGGAATTAAAATGGATTTTTGGGGGGGTTGTATCATTTGATTTACACAACATGCCTACCACTTTGAAGAAGCAAAATATGTTTTTATTGTGAAACAAACAAGAAATAACACAAAAAAATTGAAAACTTGAGCGTGCATAACTATTTACCCTCCCAAAGTCAATACTTTGTAGAGCCACCTTTTGCAGCAATTGCAGCTGCAGGTCTCTCGGAGTATGTCTCTATAAGCTTGGCACATCTAGCCACTGGGATTTTTGCCCATTCTTCAAGGCAAAACTGCTCCAGCTCCTTCAAGTTGGATGGGTTCCGCTGGTGTACAGCAATCTTTAAGTCATACCACAGATTCTCAATTGGATTGAGATCTGGGCTTTGACTAGGCCATTCAAAGACATTTCAATGTTTCCCCTTAAACCACTTGAGTGTTGCTTTAGCAGTATGCTTAGGGTCATTGTCCTGCTGGAAAGTGAACCTCCGTCCCAGTCTCAAATCTCTGGAAGACTGAAACAAGTTTCCCTCAAGAATTTCCCTGTATTTATCGCCATCCATCATTCCTTCAATTCTTATCAGTTTCCCAGTCCCTGCCAATGAAAAACATCACCACAGCATGATGCTGCCACCACCATGCTTCACTGTGGGGGTGGTGTTCTCGGGGTGATGAGAGGTGTTGGGTTTGGGCCAGACATAGTGTTTTCCTTGATGGCCAAAAAGCTACATTTTAGTCTCATCTGACCAGAGTACATTTTACATTTACATTTTAGTCATTTAACAGACGCTCTTATCCAGAGCGACTTACAGTAGTGAATGCATACATTTCATTTCATGCATTTTTTCCCCCATTTTTTTTTTGTACTGGCCCCCTGTGGGAATCGAACCCACAACCCTGGCGTTGCAAACACCATGCTGGCGTTGCAAACACCATGCTCTACTAACTCCACCATGCTCTACCAACTCCTTCTTCCATATGTTTGGGGAGTGTCCCAGATGCCTTTTGGCAAACACCAAATGTGTTTGCTTATTTTTTTTCTTTAAGCAAAGGCTTTTTCTGTCCACTCTTCCGTAAAGCCCAGCTCTGTGGAGTGTACAGCTTAAAGTGGTCCTATGGACAGATGCTCCAATCTCCGCTGTGGAGCTTTGCAGCTCCTTCAGGGTTATCTTTGGTCTCTTTGTTGTCTCTCTGATTAATGCCCTCCTTGCCTGGTTCGTGAGTTTTGGTGGGCGGCCCTCTCTTGGTAGGTTTATTGTGGTGCCATATTCTTTCCATTTTTTAATAATGGATTTAATGGTGCTCCGTGGGATATTCAAAGTTTCTGATCTTTTTTATAACTCAACCCTGATCTGTACCTCTCCACAACTTTATCCCTGACCTGTTTGGAGAGCTCCTTGGTCTTCATGGTGCCTCTTAGTGGTGTTGCTGACTCTGGGGCCTTTCAGAACAGGTGTATATATACGGAGATCATGTGACAGATCATGTGACACTTAGATTGCACACAGGTGGACTTTATATAACTAATTATGTGACTTCTGAAGGTAATTGGTTACACCAGATCTTATTTAGGGGTTTCATAGCAAAAGGGGTGAATACATATGCACGCATCACTTTTCCATTTTTTAAGTTATTTTTTTCATTTCACTTCACCAATTTTGACTATTTTGTGTATGTCCGTTACATGAAATCCAAATAAAAATCTATTTAAATTACAGGTTGTAATGCAACAAAATAGAAAAACACCAAGGGGGATGAATACTTTTGCAAGGCACTGAGGTAATGTTACAGTGCAGTATATCAGAGAAAGCATGTTTTGGTATGGGGTGAAATACCCTTCACTATGTGGCCAGGAGATGGCACTGAATACCCAGCTAGAACCGTTGTCAACGAGAGGGCCGTACCAGCACAGGTTTGAGAAGATCCCTTTAGGGATTTTGGACTACTTTGGCGGAAAAGTGAGGGGTGGCAGAGCCTACCTCTAAAGAGCATTTCTACCAATTATTACAGTTGACATATTATTTGTGTTATGATGAACTATAATGAATCCATTTTAGGAGGACAGGACACACTTAACGTTATTATCTCTAAACAAGTAGACAGGACCATACCATTACAGACTGTTGTGGACTGACAGGGTCATTGTAGGTTTGCTCTACCTTTGGCCCGGCATTTCCGCAGCTCCCGGTCTTGGATGAACCCTGCAAACATTTGGGACTCCATGAAGACCCCCAGGAAGCGACGGATACTCTTGGAGGCCACAGACTTGCGGAAGGCCTCACGCTGGAAAATGCGTTCTCCTCGCTCGCTCTGGGTGAGGAACAGGGAGTAGTGGCCGATGGTTTCCAGAAAGAAACGAATGAAGGCCTCCGACACCAGGCTGTTCAAGGAGTTACACTCTACAGAAACAGACGAAACAGGATAGGTTGGTATTATGATGCTGAAACTGAAACACACTTAATACATGTTCAATACATCTAGAAAGAAGCAACACAAACTACAGTGGAACTCTTTATGCTTGAGAATTGTGCTTGAGAATCAAGAAGAGCCTATAACATTTGTGGGAATGACACAAGAGTTATTTAGAGTTGATGTTTGACTGATATTGTGTATTCATACGTAACATTAAACAAACACTACATTCTGAACACCAGTAACCTTCAATTCAGTGAGGTGAATCACCCATTCCAGGAGTTCTCATCACTCCACAGAGAGCGTATTGCTCCCAGACATGTGCTGTACATGTTCTTGTTCACAGGGTTGAAACATGGCCAGTGCTCTGTTGTCCTAATTTACACTCGTAACATCTGGTTTAGTAGAGAGTGATGATGTGTCCCTCGTTCACCTTCGTCTGACTCGCTGTCAGAGTCCTGATTGATGATGTCATTCCTCTGCTCCAGAGCTAGCTCAAGAGCAGACTGGAGTTTCCGTGGCAACAGCG
Source organism: Salmo trutta (assembly GCF_901001165.1). NCBI lineage: Eukaryota > Metazoa > Chordata > Actinopteri > Salmoniformes > Salmonidae > Salmo > Salmo trutta. Next base: position 25,735,421 of record NC_042968.1, read on the forward strand.
AGGCCTCATCATCCATCTATTCACACACATAACAATTTAATTAGTGACAATAAACAAGAATATCAAAAGATCAGTCCATATTATATTACAATAAACGTTCTGGTTTTTGTTTACGGTGAGGTACTGGAGAATTGAGACCAACCTGTCTGAGGAAGCGGTCAGTTCCTAAGTCCACCATCAAAGCCTGCAAAGGAAACAAACAAGTCACATATTTGTGACTCATTTCAGGAAACTAGGCGTATGTCGCACGTCACTACTTGACAGGAGAGGCATTTGAACATAAACATTCATTGTTTATCAAAATGCGATTTTTGCCAGAAATGCCTTTGGAACATGTGAACTTTCATGTGCCTTAATAACAAACGTGTATTCCATCTGTAAATATGAATACAATTGTTCAATTATGAGCCTAGTTGGTTTAGCTACGGAATAAGACAGGAATCATCCTGCTAGCCATGATTGGCTGAGATAATTGATGGGCTGGACATGCTGAGAGATGAGTTTGGATTGGTCTGACGTGTAGCATGCTTCTGTCTATAACTTGAGCTGTTCAGTATGTGTTGATAGTCCTTTCTACCGCACTGTTTTTGAAAGATATAAGGTTAGCCATTGAGAACTGCAAAAGTTTTGCAACTTTTCTCAACAACATTGATGCCCTAAATTTAGCAGGTGTTATCAACAGATCAGTTGGAAAAAGTGATGGGCTACTTTCTGCACACGGTCAGTGTGAACCGGAGTGACTTGACACAATACTGGCCAAACAAGATGTACCAACAAACAAAGAGTTAAATGGTTCCAGTCTGCCGTAAAGCATTCATCCATGTATACAGGTAAGAGTCTAGCTACATTTTCAGATATTATACCTTTCAAATTTTGTCAGAATGTCGTTTCATTGCAAGTAAAGCATACTGTTCGCTAGCTAGCGAGCGTTAGCTTGCTGGTTCGCTATCTAACGTTACATGTATGATATGTGTCGTAATATTATTTGAATCACAAAAACATTTTTTATTACTAGTTATAGCCTAATGTTAGCTAGCTAACATTGAACCTGGTTGGTTAACTTTAGCTACCTGCAGATTCATACTACAGCTATGACAATGTTTGTATTGGTAGTAGTATGAGTTGGGATTATTCCGGTTCATTGTTTAGCTAGATAGCTACATGTCTAAAGAAAAGACTCCACTTCACCAGATGATTACATGACCCATCAAGTTAGCCAGGTGTGTCTGGCGATTACGACCATCTATTGTATTTCTAGACAATAGTGGCCCATCCACTTAGCTAGACGAGGATGGGGGTTGGTTACAGCATTTCCTTCACATGGCCCATCAATTTAGACAAGTGTGTCGGGTAAGTGTCATCTAATAATTCTAAAATATTTTTATCTGGACACTTTCTGTTTTTGATATTGCTACAATGCAAGTAACCATTTCACTGTACCATTTACACCTTCTGTGTCCTGCGCATGTGTGTGTGTTTACCAGAGACGGTAATGTGAAGAACAACATGATCTGCACCAAAATCAGATTAGGAAATAGGCCAAGGACTAGAGAAAGTGTATTTTTACCTGGAGTTTTTTGTTGTTGTGTAGGCTAGTACTTTTACCACTTTTAGTCATGAAATCTTTGGTTGTTTACTAAACTAGTCACTGTTTAGCACATGGCCTCACATGTGAATCCTTAAAGAGATGGGTGTGGCTAAGGCTTAATAGGATGTGAACAATGCTGAATGGGTATAGACAAAGGAGAGCTCTCCAGTAGGTGTAACAAAACACTTCTCAAAAATGGGGTTACAAGTTTATCAACTTTCAAAGCAGAATTACTTTCCCATTGTTCCTCAACTGCAGTGTATGATATACCATTTTCTACCTCTGAGGCTCTACTTTTATCCAATATAAAAAACACCATTTAAAATGTTGCTACATAAGACCAAATCGAGGTGGTCGATCACATTTAGGAATCCTCAATCAAATCCAGGCTTCTTCCATGTGCATACAGTGGCTTAAAGTGAATACCAATGCCCTCTACAAATAAGTCAAACTCTCCAACAAGAGAAAGACAAGCTCTTCCAGAAGTTGAAAGTGTTATACCAGTGTTAAAACGAGACCTTTAAAAGCACCGAAAGGATGCTTGGGGAATTTTAACGATTTTAATTGAGTCGATCAGCAACATCAAGACAGATGACAACAGATGCTGTTGACAGGCCATTAAAAGCCCTGTGTTACGTATGACAGACAGGGTGAGATTGTCTTTTCGCTCATACCATGGGCTGAGGGCAGATGCTGCTGACTCAGACTAACTGTGTTAATAGCAGAGAGCTGGGCTTTAAGAGGCCTGATGGCTTCTCCTGCCAGGCTTTTATTGAGAGCCAGAAACTCCCACTCTCCCTCCCTAGTGGGGCCAGAACCCCAGAGCTGAGGGCTGAGGCTGCCCTGGCATGGGCCCTGCAGGCTGCAGCAGCTGCCAACTGCCAAGGCCACATTCACTGGGGGGTTTAGGCCAGGGTCAGCCACACTACAGCACATTGAGGCTGGAGGAGTTGTTGCTACTTAAACGAGGATGGATTCTGGTGATTTCCTCCTCTTTCTACTCTGCCTTGGCAAATCAGCGCTCCGTTCCAAGAATGCTGCAGAACAGAGCAGAACTGTCCAGCTGGGAGAGCAGAGAAGCAGACACGTCTTCTTTCCCTCCTCCCTCTGTAATTGGTGACAAAACTGCTGCAGGTCAACGTCCTGTCAGGCTTTGACCACAGCGAGACTGCTGGACAGCACTGAACAGGCAATTATAGCTATAGCAGGCCTCACACCGTGTGGACTCTGACAGCTCAATACTAGGAAGCTCATAGCTTGAATTCTAATACTCAATTCTGGGAGCCTACAGGGTCTGTGGCAGCAAAACAGAGGAAACGGGTCATATTACACTCAGCGCTCTGAGAGAATTCAAGTTTGAGCCGACCTTTCGAAAACACAATGCTATTGCTCAACGTGTGACTGTGAATTTAGCATGAGACTGATTTAGAACTCTCTCTGGTATGTAGTGCTTGAATGAATAGACGTAAAAAAAAACTTTGAGGGTAAAATTGCTCTGAATCATTGGAAGGTCCAGCATTCTTTCAAAGAAGCCTGTGACAGTCATCATGAGAGTGTGGTTTCATCCTGGACCCAGGGGTGGTCCTGGGTCTCTGAGGGAGGTTGGGAGGAGCACCATGATAGCTGTCTCGTGAGATGTCCCAGTTACTGTATATACGGATCCCTCTGAATCTGTCCCATGGCTGCACCAATCAGCCAAGAGAATCAACATTCTCTATGCAATTCTCTCCAGAAATGTAAGTCCCCCATTGGATAAATGTTTAATGAAAACAAGCAGGGTAATTGACTGTGTAATATACTGTAGGTTGTTGTGGGCATTTTACTGCTGACCAGTAACAGGAAGGCCACTCCCCAGCCCAGTGTCTAACAGAGAGATGGAATGTGACAGTGGTATAGCCTCTAATCTGTAGCCTCAAGCTAACCAAATCAGAGGAGCAGAATGAGGAGGAAATGAATAGAGCCAATACATTAAACCAGGTCAAAGAAAAGCAAGACAGTGGGAGACAAAGATGAAAAGCCAGAGAGAGAGACATGAAGTACCAACCTCTTCCACAGGCAGGTCTTTGAGTTTGGGCAGTGAGCTGGACAGGAGCCCCACCAGGAAGGGCGTGGGGCAGCAGACGATGTCCACCATGGAGGCAGGCAGGACGGGGATGAAGGTGTGCTGCCAGGAGAAGGGATAGAGCAGAGCCACCACCGCGTGCATACAGCTGGACAGGGTACTGCAGAGAGGGAGACAGACAACCGTAGAATTACATATAGAATCACTATATCTAATCATTTTAAGATCTCTATGGGGACAGTCAACATCAGATACAGCTGGACAGGGTACTGCCGGGGAGGGAGACAGACAACATCACTCACAACACAGAACTGCAGGGGGCCCATCAGAAAAAACAGATATGAACATTGTTAGGGGAAAACATGGAGATGCCAGATTTTCCATCAGATTGCCCACTTTATCCTGACCTTTGAAAGGGAGTGGTGGATTGTGTTTTGAAGTGAACCCTGAATACTCCTAAAACAACAGCCAGCAGCGGACAAAGAACGACAAACAGATGCAACAAAAATGTGGACTCTCATGTTCCTCTATAAAATACAAAATAAAAGCTTATTGAGATTTAAAGTCCATCATTATCTGCCTCTAATATCAAGAAGAGAGCCTAATGAGAGCGTATTGCTTAACGTCATAAGTGAACCAGTCTTTCCAACGTCCAAACCAAACAACAACCTGATCCTCTTTTTCTTGAAACAATTACTTTTGTATATGTGAGGTGAACCAGTGTGGCTATGTACCCTGGCTTAACACTGCGTTCCTTCCTCCAGTTGGTCTAAGGGACAGTCTGAAATCCATTCTTAACAGGCTGTTCTTTCTCTCCAACAAAAGAAGAAAATAAGAAAAAGAGCAGAAAGAAATCACTCCTCCTGACTCTCAGCTGCCAGGAGAGAGAGGTCCGTACAACAGTTCACATTGGAGCAGCCAGTAGTGGGAAAAATACCCAAATGTCATACTTGAGTAAAAGTAAAGATAACTTAATAGAAAATGACTCAAGTGAAAATGAACATCACCCAGTAAATACTACTTGAGTAAAAGTCTAAAAGTATTTGATTTGAAATATACTTAAGTATCAAAAGTAAATGTAATTTCTAAAATATACTTAAGTAATTAAGTATCGAAAGTATAAATAATTTCAAATTACTTATGTTAAGCAAACCAGAAGGCACCATTTTCTTGTTTTTTTTTATTTACAGATAGCCAGGGGCATGTGTTCAGTGAGTCCACCAGATCAGAGACAGTAGGGATGACCAGGGCTGTTCTCTTGATAAGTGTGTGAATTGGACCATTTTCCTGTCCTGCTAAGCATTCAAAATGTAACGAGTACTTTTGGGTGTCAGGGAAAATGTATGGAGTAAAAAGTACATTATTTTCTTTAGGAATGTAGTGAAGTAAAAGTAAAAGTTGTCCAAAATATAAATAGTAAAGTAAAGTACAGAAACTCCAAAAACTACTTAAGTAGTATTTTCAAGTATTTTAACTTAAGTACTTTACACCACTGGGAGCAGCAGACAGGCAGACAGGTTCACCCATGGCAACCATTCAAAAGATTTAATTTTTTACGTTTCCACCTCTTCCACTGACAGTGTAACACCCTTAACTACACAGCTAAGACCTGCTCTATAAACATCTGTGACAGGCTGATTACACTAGGCACTGCCACTGTGGCAACACACACACTAGGTCCACTCCCTCACCCTCAGATGGGTTGAGTGTGTTACAATAGTTTAACAAGATCTTGAATCCGTTTGATATTACCCAAAACAGCACCCTTACCGCTGGTGAATTTTGACAGCTGTGGCTTAACACAAAATCACAAACAGTATGTCGTCTTTCTCACGGTCCCAAGTTTGTTGACCGTGGCCGACCGCCCTCCCCTCTGCCCCCCTGCACTCCATACAGTCCATGTACACACAGATAGAGAGGGGAAATAAACCATGAGGCCCATCAGAAACACAGATACCACAACTCTAAATCAGTGGGGATCAAACACCACTGAAGATGAATGCATTGTTAATAAGGAATGTTGTCCATAGTTGTTCTCTTCAACAGCAGAGGGCACATCCTACCAAACACACAGTACTCCCCATACATATAAGTGTCCAGACTCTACCACAACGTCAATATTGATGTGCATACAGCCTCTCCTTGATGGAACCTTTATCTTGTTTTGGTACAGTTTACTGTAAATAGAGCTATGAGTATAATGGCAAGTTATTATAGTTAATGAACACTGTAAAGCGAGACCAGTATCTACATGGCTCAACAACTGCAGCCCCATGGTCTGTTCAGGTTTCTTATTCACCCATCATAACATAGAGCAGAAAGCAGTCTCAGTTTCACTGTCTGAGTTTTATTTGCAGAAGGAGCTGATCCTTTTGAACAGATCCAGTCTCCGGGGTTTGACATGTTCCAACAGGGAGTGATGGGGTACAGCTCTCACAACCTCAGCCACAGGCAAGACAGAGCTAGCGCTGCAGAGGAGAGGACTGATACCATGAGTATCACTTACACACTCAGTCCTGAGGGAAACACTCATGGGAAATGATGAACTTGCAAGAAAAACACCATCTCTGCCCACATCTGCCAGTCAACTCTCTAAGGGTGCGTGTCAAATGGCACTCTATTCCTTATATATTGCACAACTTTTGACCAGAGCCCATATGGGCAGTAGTGTACTACATAGGGAAAGGGGTTCTATTTGGGACGCAATCTAAAGCAGAAAGGAATGGCAGACCTTTACAGACCAGGTCATATCAAAACCATATCAGCACCCGCACAACTGTCCATTTAAGTGTTGAGGATCCTAACTTTGCTTTGTGATATATTGCATTTGGGGTTATATAAGCATGTCAGATCAGGAATGGTTGGCCTGGGTCTGTCTGTGGCTGACCATGCAGATTCCCAGGAAACTCTCAGGATAGAGAGGCTTACTCTGTCAGACCCACAGGTGCAGGATGGAGAGTCCCAGTGTCAGCAGCACTGTCCACAAGCTCAGACGGGCCCATTTCAGCCCAGGACAAACACAGGCCCTGGCAGGAGCATCAGTACAGCTGTTGACTAACAGCTCCTCATACTGAAGCAAATACATCTTTTTCTGGGTGAGAATCAGTGCTTAATTTGTAAATCGGGAGGTGCCGGAACAAAAAAGTGAGTGCAAGAGGGGGGTAACCTGGGGAGCTCTAATGTACCGGAACGCATGAGAGAAAAATCCCCTTTAATAAAGCACTGCATACATATCATTGCATTTGCGTAGTGGCATAGAGAAGTAGAGCAGAGGCACTTACAGAAGTTGCACACATGGAGAACATTTTTACAAATGGTCAAAATGACAGTATACTTTGACACTGACACACTGAGATCAAGAATAACGACCTCATCTTAAATCCATCAATAGTCTAGGCATAGGTGTGTGGAGACACACATATTGTAGGCTACAATATGAGGAGGAAATTATAGTCCTAAAAATGCTTTCCAGTTTCACTGACTCACCCAATCATGTGCAGCTCAATCACCGGTGATTCGTGCCAAAAGCCTCTCTCTCTCTTGTTTTACTTTGTAAAAAAATATTTGGAAGTTGATCAAAAATGTTGGTAGCCTACAGCAAACACATTAGAGTCTTCTCTTTTCAGCAGGAGCCATTTGCTTTCCAACCTATGTTTTCCCACAATTGTATTTGAAATATTGCCTATTTTATCTGCATGCACTTCACTGGCAGATTTAGGCTATGCCTTGTTATTGGCTACACACAATCCATAGCTAGATAATTTGTTAAAATAAGCTACTGATCTTCTGTGACTAAATGATATGCTTTCTCATGGTGTACTAGGCTATACTGAATTATTTCATTTCTTTCTGAACAGACTGCAGTAACTCTATAACTTTGGCAAATGTATTTCAATTGATCAGGGGTGCTGCAGCTCCTCCAGAACCCTTCGCACGGCTATGATTCTATAAGGAAATACATGATGAAGTGCAACACTGGAGAGATCAGCGTTGCAGGCTCATTCATGTCTATCAGAGCAGAGAGGGAGAGAGATCATAGAAAGTGAATCTTGTTCCAATTCTGTGAGAGACACAGGCGTGCTTCTGACACAGCCACAGCCACATGTTGGTCTCAAACATAGGTTGCAATGTTGCGCAAACGTAAACCAACACGAATATCCGGGAAAAAAATACTTTTTCACATGACGGGGGGCCTCGAATGAACTTCAATCGCTTTAGGGCCTCTTGAGTGGAGCAGTGGTCTAAGGTACTGCATTGCAGTGCTAGCTGTGTCACTAGAGATTCTAGGTTCAAGTCCAGACTCTGTCGCAGCTGGCCGCGACCGGAAGACCCACGGGGCGGCGCACAATTGGCCCAGCGGCGTCCGCTGGGCCAATTAGGGGAGGGTTTGGCAGGCAGGGATGTTCTTGTCTCGCGCTCTAGCGACTCCTGTGGCGGGCCGGGTGCAATGCACGCTGACATGGTCGCCAGGTGTGCGGTGTTTCCTCCGACACATTGGTGTGGCTGGCTTCCGGGTTAAGCAGGCATTGTCTCAAGAAGCAATGAGGCTTGGCTGGGTTGTGTTTCGGAGGACGCATGGCTCTCGACCTTTGCCTCTCCCGAGTCCATATGGGAGTTGCAGAGATGAGACAAGACTGTAACTACCAATTGGATACCATAAAATTGGGGAGAAAAAGGGGGTAAAAAATTATAACTTTGATCGCTTTTATTAGGATCCAGCTCAAATTAAGCAATGGTGAGAATGATGAATGAATGTGTGCATACTGCTCATTGGTGCATCTAGTAGAATGTTAAGTATTCACAGAGCTCCAATGTCTTTTCCCCACTTCCTCTCCATAAGGATCTCAAGTCCCCATCACGGCCTAGGCTTGGACTCCCTGGTATGAACAGTTGTAGCGGAAGCTGTTGAACAGCAAGACCAGGCTTCCCTTGGCAACCCTACACATGGTCCTACTCAAGCCTATTGATTCCAATGCTTCTTGTGGGCAGCATTGCCGGGTGTGTGTATATATAATAATAATAATAATAATAATAATAACAATGATAATAATAATAATAATAATAGGAAAGTCAGATGCTTGGCCTTTGGTTTCCATCTTCTGAGTTTCCCTCTTCAGTCTCACAGAAACATTTTACATACAGTATGTTTCCACTGTGTTCATCCACTCCACCTTTGGGTGTTAGAAATACACACAGGGAAAGTGTTAAGTTGTTGTAGGTTGTTTGGTGCGGTGCCAGCATTGCTCAGTGTGATACAAGTGTTCCGGAGTAATAAGGGACTAAATAAACTGTACAGCTTGTTCCCAGATTAGAGTGGTACACTGTAGCTACCTACAGTGGCTCACTTTAACAGACTGGGTTTACAGACATACACCATATTATACGGCTGCTGCTACTGGAGTCTGGAGCAATGGGCTCTTCCTGAATCTAATGCAAACCCCAGTCATTTCAACAGGTGGTAGAAGAAAATTATGAATGGGGTTTGAAAGGAGGATTTTAAACTAATAAAAATGCAATACAACTGGTGACTACCATGTGTTAGTTTGAAGTTTTCTGATGTTACAGTGAGCGGTGCAAGGGGAAACGAGGTACAGAAAGCAGCCTTCCTTCTCCCCCTCAGAAAACAAGAGCCTGATTAATTCACCAGGACCATGAGAAAAGCTTTCAGAGGCGGTCTTTTGCTCTCCCTCTGCACCCCCCACTCTTTCTTTCTCCCTGTTTCTCCCTCTCTTACCCTCCATCTTTCTCCCACTCATACACACACTACCTCCCCCCCAATCCCCTGTCTCTTCTACTGTGGGCCTCTCATCAAATACAATAGAAACATTCACTTATTAAAGCACTTCAGTAATTGGAAACTACCTCCATGTTCTCAGATTGAATCGCTTCTCTTTTTTTGGCCAATCACATCTACACCCACAGGCTGGGTTGAAGATGGGAAGGTTAAGACAACAAAGTCATTCTATGCGGAAGCGTTCAAAAATAAACAAATTCATGGAAACAGCTCCATTGATATCTAGTCGCGCCGTTGCTAACTAGCAACGCTGGTCCCATGAATTGCAAAGAGTTATGGGATATTAGAATCCTCTTGTCTTAACCTGTATATTTTGAACCTAGCCCACAGGCAAGCCCTAACAATAGAGGAATGGCAGGGAAAAAGTTTAGACCCGCCCATTTAGACCCACAGAGAGGCAGATCAAACAAGCCAACACTCTCTCAGTGGTGGTAACCCTTCTCTGTCCTAGACCCATAATAACTGGAAGATGATGTTTACATTATGAGCACTGCAGCAATCCCAGCACAGAGCCTTCAGGTAAATCTGATTAAGCAATTACAGACTGATGTAACCGATGATGAATTTACGTAATTAGGCATCTGTCACGTCCTGACCAGTAAAAGGGGTTGTTTGTTATTGTAGTTTGGTCAGGGCGTGGCAGGGGGTGTTTGTTTAGTGTGTTTCGGGGTTTTTGGTTATGTTCTATATTTTCTATGTGTTTGTCTAGTTTTTCGATTTCTGTGTTGGGGTTTTGGAACGACCTCCAATTAGAGGCAGCTGGTTGTCGTTGCCTCTAATTGGAGGCCATATTTAAGTGGGTTAGTTTTCCCTTGTGTTTGTGGGTGGTTGTTTTCTTGTATAGTCTGAGCACCTTACAGGACTGTTTTTCGTCGTTTGTTTTGTATGAGTATTTTTTCCCTTCTAATAAAAAGAAGATGAGCATTCTAACCGCTGCATATTGGTCCGATGATTTCACCTCTTCAGACAACGAAGTTTGTGACAGCATCAAAGTTGTTATTACAGCAGCCATTTGCTGGTTAATCATCATCAGTTCTGAGTAACTGTCTGTCTGGCTGTTTGATGTCACAGAAAAGCAGCAATTTTATTTATTTTATTTCACCTTTATTTAACCAGGTAGGCAAGTTGAGAACAAGTTCTCATTTACAATTGCGACCTGGCCAAGATAAAGCAAAGCAGTTTGACATATACAACAACACAGAGTTACACATGGAGTAAAACAAACATACAGTCAATAATACAATAGAAAAATAAGTCTATGTGAGCAAATGAGGTGAGACAAGGGAGGTAAAGGCAAAAAAAAGGCCGTGGTGGCGAAGTAAATACAATATAGCAAGTAAAACACTGGAATGGTAGATTTGTAGTGGAAGAAAGTGCAAAGTAGAAATAGAAATAATGGGGTGCAAAGGAGCTAAATAAATAAATAAATAAATAAATACAGTAGGGGAAGGGGTAGTTGTTTGGGCTAAATTATAGATGGGCTACGTACAGGTGCAGTAATCTGGAAGCTGCTCTGACAGCTGGTGCTTAAAGCTAGTGAGGGAGATAAGTGTTTCCAGTTTCAGAGATTTTTGTAGTTCGTTCCAGTCATTGGCAGCAGAGGACTGGAAGGAGAGGCGGCCGAAGGAGGAATTGGCTTTGGGGGTGACCAGAGAAATATACCTGCTGGAGCGCATGCTACAGGTGGGTGCTGCTATGGTGACCAGCGAGCTGAGATAAGGGGGGACTTTACCTAGCAGGGTCTTGTAGATGACCTGGAGCCAGTGGGTTTGGCGACGAGTATGAAGCGAGGGCCAGCCAACGAGAGCGTACAGGTCGCAGTGGTGGGTAGTATATGGGGCTTTGGTGACAAAACGGATGGCACTGTGATAGGCTGCATCTAATTTATTGAGTAGGGTATTGGAGGCTATTTTGTAAATGACATCGCCGAAGACGAGGATCGGAAGGATGGTCAGTTTTACGAGGGTATGTTTGGCAGCATGAGTGAAGGATGCTTTGTTGCGAAATAGGAAGCCAATTCTAGATTTAACTTGGGATTGGAGATGTTTGATGTGAGTCTGGAAGGAGAGTTTACAGTCTAACCAGACACCTAGGTATTTGTAGTTGTCCACATATTCTAAGTCAGAAGTCAGAACCGTCCACAGTAGTGATGCTGGACGGGCGGGCAGGTGCAGGCAGCGATCGGTTGAAGAGCATGCATTTAGTTTTACTTGTATTTAAGAGCAGTTGGAGGCCACGGAAGGAGAGTTGTATGGCATTAGCTCGTCTTGAGGGTTGTTAACACAGTGGCCAAAGAAGGGCCAGAAGTATACAGAATGGTGTCGTCTGCGTAGAAGTGGATCAGAGACTCACCAGCAGCAAGATCGACATCATTGATGTATACAGAGAAGAGAGTCGGCCCAATAATTGAACCCTGTGGCACCCCCATAGAGACTGCCAGAGGCCCGGACAACAGGCCCTCCGATTTGACACACTGAACTCTATCAGAGAGGTAGTTGGTGAACCGGGCGAGGCAATCATTTAAGAAACCAAGACTATTGTGTCTGCCGATGAGGATGTGGTGATTGACAGAGTCGAAAGCCTTGGCCAGGTCAATGAATACGGCTGCACAGTATTGTTTCTTATCGATGGCAGTTAAGATATTGTTTACGACCTTGAGCGTGGCAAAGCTCTGAAACCAGATTGCATAGCGGAGAAGGTGCGGTGGGATTCGAAATGGTCGGTAATCTGTTTGTTGACTGATATAAAGCCTTTTGATACATACGAAGACGCTTGCTTTAGGCAAACGACCCGTTGTGTCCTCTTAAACAAGTCATACACAGCCTACAGTACAAATAAAGGGTTAATGCAACAGTCCATGTAACCCCGTAGGCTCGGCCCTAATTTACTCGCCGCATGGCAAATGGCCCAAGACAATGCCTAAGGTTCAGTATTGCCTTGTAACTTAAGCTTTATGTATGTAATTTCATTCATTTTATAAAGTTAATAAATAATTAGCATACATGTTTAGATATTCACTTCTCATGACCATTTCTTGATCTTAGTCGGCTGAGATGGAATCCCTGAGCTGACAAGGTAAACATCTGTCCTTCTGCCCCTGAACAAGGCAGTTAACCCACTGTTCCTAGGCAGTCATTGTAAATAAGAATTTGTTCTTAACTGACTTGCCTAGTTAAATAAAGATTAAATAAAATAAAAACACATAATACTTGATTGCACATGATTTTACCATAATATCAAATGGAGTCAGATAAACATTTAAAAACCCTATGGTCTATGTCTAATTAGCATAATGAAATGAGCATAATTCTAACAATAAAAAACATACAAAATTGTCAGTTTAAGCTAGAGATCACTGTTTTTTTTGCATTGGATGCGTTGGACCGCATCCGTCTATGTCGCACTTCCGCATCTGCAATGAAAGGTGACGGAGCTAAAGCGGGGGGTTTTCAAACCATGAGACATCCTGAAAATCGGTCTTCTCACAAAATCGTCTGTAGCGTCCGAACGGTTTGGGCTACAAACCTCTCTGTGGAAAGATGACTCTCACAAACATGGTGTTCTCCGTTTTGCTCTATGACCCCCACAAGCATCTTGGGACTCATCTGAAGTCGGTACAGCCGATCTGCCAACTTCTGTCTGTAGCATCCGAACAGTTAGGGCTGCACACTAATACGACCCCTCTGTGAAAAGGTGAGACTTGCCCCTCCCCCCAGTTGGGTCAGGGCTTACTGTTATCGGTTAATAGGCTAACTACATAGTCTTATGTATATTTAAGTAATTAGGCCAGAGGAGGTGTGGTATATGGCCAATATACCACGGCTAAGAGCTGTTCTTATGTACGACGCAATGCAGAGTGCCTGGATACAGCCCTGAGTCGTGGTATATAGGCCAAATACCACAAACCTCCGAGGTGCCTTATTGCTATTATAAACTGTTTACCGACTGAATTAGAGCAGTAAATAGTTTTTTGTTGTTGTCATACCCATAGTATACAGTCTGATATACCCCGGCGTTCAGCCAATCAGCATTCAGGGCTCAAACCACCTGGTTTAAAAATAATACTTATATATCAAATATTACCACAGTACAACCCAGTGGAGACACATTCCCTAACATCGCCTGTTTGGTGTTTTCCCTCCCTCAGATCCTTCTCCGATTAGATATACATTACACCCAGACATACATCCTGTTGTGTTGGAAGGGATTTCTGGGATTGGATTGTGTTCTCGGTCTCCCACGGGATCAGACCCTTTTACCAGTGAAGTCAGTAGAGGGTCTCTCCCTTATCCCCAACACGGCTCAATGACGCCCAGAGTGGCTCCTTGAATCCTGTTTTCAATGGGAACTGAGACACAGGGGGTCTGGTCCGTGTTCTGGGGCACTCTGGCAGCTAGAGCTCCATCTGTTTTGGTTCTGGGTGTGAGCCCTGGAGACTAAGTCCAGTTAGACTCACACAGAAAGGACTGGTTGGTTTTGTGACGCTAATCCACAATGAAAACATATTGTTTTACCTTTATTCAGAACCTGAATAAGACCTGAATGGTGAAGTATGTCATTGTGTTGATACAAAGCAGGTTTTATGATAAGTAATAGTATATGGTTTTCAATGAAGTTCTAACATTGAGCAGGGCTGTAGTCTGTAGTACTGTAGTCTGTAGTACTGTAGTCTGTAGTCTGTAGTACTGTAGTCTGTAAAGACTCATGGTGCTGATTTTCAGTGTTGTTCACTAACAGTACCTCAGACACAGACTATTCGATAAGTCCTTGCTGCTGTTCACAAGAGCCCTTAGAAATGGGTGACTGATTAACAATCTTTGGGTGATGTGCAAACTGACATGAACCCGGGAGTCGTTGTCTCAAACGGCAGAGTGACGACAAAAACAGCTTTCTCTGAGTCCCCCTGGGTGGAGAGAGGGCTGTCGTAAACAGGCCAGGCAGGGACCAGGGAGTGAACATGGCGCCATCAGTCACACAGTGACAGTGAAGCCATAGATCAGAGTGGAGAGTCGCTGCACACAGGAAGTACATTCCTTCCCCTCACAGTCACTGCCCCCACTGATGTTTGTTTAAACTGTCCTCTGATGTGTAGAGATTACCGTTCAACACAAACCTGCCCCCCTCTAACAGAGCCCCTCAGCCCAGAGTGCTGTCCTATAGCCAGGGGCAGATTTCTGTGCCTGCCTGGTGGGACTCTGGCTCCTTGGAGATCCCTAGCTCCATGTTATCGGCCCCACCCCACCCCACCCTGCCTGCCAGGGTTGGACAGTGGCCTCCGGCAGAGAGATGACCCACTTCTGGAACCACATCAGTTGTGAGTCCATGCAGGGAGAGTTTCATTACTCCATAGTGGTAGGTGCGGTCTGAGATGGCTACACCGATTAATTTAACAGCTCTAACCCTGTCCCCGCATGCTAAACCAGTTAAGCACCAACTGACAAACCCACAGTAGAAGGCTGCTATTTGCTGTGCAGATTGGGTGAATGGCAAGCAGCTCGACTGAGGAATTAAATCTGCCATCAACAGTTAGGGTGAGCCAGAGTACACTGGCAGAGTGGCAGGGCAATCCCCACTATTGGAACTGTTATACATGTAAATTCTCTCTTCGAAGTTAGTCCATTCTTTAAAGTTCAGGATATGTCATCTCTGTGAGAGGAAATGCACCAAGACATGTGAAACAGTGTTATGATGACGGTATCATAGTCAGTCTGTACTGTAGAGCCACATGTCCAGAAAGATACAGATAGAGGATCCCTGAGCTCAGCAATGTGGGTCTGAGAAAAACAGTCTGGCCTCTGTGTGAACGTAAACAGAAAAGGGAAAATGTACAAGAGCATGAGATAAAATCCCTCTTATGTAAGGCAGATGTTATTGTAGAGGGGTAGGTGGATTCACTGCAGAAAAAGACAGTGGACTTCAGTGATAACTGAGAAGGGATATTTTTGCTAACATACACCGTAATCCTAGACAGCAATTGATCTCACTCCTAGCCACCATGTGTGACAAGGATGAAGTATTCTAGGAACTATTTTTACTATTTATAGCCTAATGTCGGCGGGTTCAGATCTTTGTCGGGAGATAACCTTACACTACAGTATGAGCAGGCCATGAGAGCTCTAAGTATCAGATTTCTCTGTAAATACTGTAGTTTCAAGCCTTATCTAACAATGACAACAGCCCTTAACGTTTCAGAAAAACCTTAACAAAACACTGCCTCTAAAATGTATTATTGAGCATTTCACTTGGCACAAGTAACCATCCTCTAACAACTACAAGTTTCAACAACCCCCACCTGCCTCTAACAGGGCATGACCATTAGTCTGGGACAGCTTCCCATGACAAGGTGATCCAGTTCTCTCTTCATCTTTACTTATTACTAGAAGGGTTACTAACGCTTAACGCTCACCTGAGTTTATCAGCCACAAAGATGACTCTGCGTTCCAGCAGCAGGGAGGCGAAGACCTGCACCACCTGACGCACGCTCAGGCAGCTGAAGAGACTGTCAAAGTCTACATGCTCCAGTCTGGAGTCCATGGGCCGCCTCAGCTCAATGACCTGGGGAGAAGAACACCACCTGGGGTCACAACCTTGGGTCACATCCAGTCATACATTCACAGAGGTCACAGATCATGCTCAATTAAGCATACATAGCACTATCTTCATGCATCATCCTTCTTTGATGGAACCTTAGCAACCAAGGGCTGATGTGTCTCCAACCTCATTCCCTGCTCCAGGCAGGAAGGTCTTGACTTTGATGGTCTTCCCCGGTGCTGGGAAGGGTGACTCCATCAGACTTCTCATGAAGGGGTAGACCAGGGCTGCAGAGATCCCCCTCCGCCTCTCCACCTCATCCAGGATCTACACACAGCACAGGACAGGGGGTTGAGAGTTAGACCACACAGCACAGGACAGGGGGTTGAGAGTTAGACCACACAGGACAGGACAGGGGGTTGAGAGTTAGACCACACAGGACAGGACAGGGGGTTGAGAGTTAGACCACACAGCACAGGACAGAGGGTTGAGTGTTAGACCACACAGGACAGGACAGGGGGTTGAGTGTTAGACCACACAGCACAGGACAGGGGGTTGAGAGTTAGACCACACAGCACAGGACAGGGGGTTGAGAGTTAGACCACACAGCACAGGACAGGGGGTTGAGAGTTAGACCACACAGGACAGGACAGGGGGTTGAGAGTTAGACCACACAGCACAGGACAGGGGGTTGAGAGTTAGACCACACAGCACAGGACAGGGGGTTGAGAGTTAGACCACACAGCACAGGACAGGGGGTTGAGAGTTAGACCACACAGCACAGGACAGGGGGTTGAGAGTTAGACCACACAGCACAGGACAGGGGGTTGAGTGTTTGACCACACAGCACAGGACAGGGGGTTGAGTGTTAGACCACACTGCAGACAACACTCAATATTTCAGAAAGTCCCAAATTCCCTATATAGTGCCTTATGGACCGTGGTCAAAGGTAGTGCACTAAAGAGGGAATAATGTTTCACTTGGGATGTAGATTGAGAGTCTAGTAATAGACCAAGACCAAGTACATTCAGTCAATATGGCCAGTGTTGATGGAATGTAAATGGTAGCGTGTTGCTGTCTGAAGGAGATCCTGCTATTGTCTGGAACCAGGCTACCTTTGCCTCTTTTGACAAATACAGTATGAATTTATTTTGTGGCTGTCTGATATATATGGAAAATAGCAAAGTAAAATCCCACCCAATATGCCCATGTGTCTGTCTGTGTCAGACCTGTCTACTCCTGTCTGGAAAGTTTGTTGGAGAGACACACTCACATTCAGGGACATATGATATCCTCTCCACTCCCCACACACCCTCTGTTTCCAGTGAAATCAAACACTCCCATCTTTCTCGCCTTAACTAGAAAAGCACTTCAAACTCCTTGGAAAACATTTCCTCTCTCACCTACGCAGGTCTCAAGCCCTCAAAATGGTGCCTTCTGAAACTTACACCGCCACCTGTATGAGGACTGTTCAACCCTCACTGTTGAGATGCCTGTGCTGTCACAAGACAGAAACAATCTATTGTATTTATGCATCCTTTTGGCCTTAAATTAATATGAAATGAAACTCACTGACAGTTTATTGGCACAATTTAACACTCACGACACAGTAATAAAAAGTTATTTTCATTCATTAGATGTGTCTACTACCTCTTAATTGTTTCCCTTAACATAGGCCTTATTCACTTCAAATACACTGTTCATAGAGGATTCATGAGGAGGCAGATAAGGCATGGAGTACTTAAACACAATGAGCACTCTGTTTCATGTTAGCTCAACTCAGGAACGAACAAGTGAAGGAAACTATTTAACTGGGAAATCAGAGAGGAAAAAGCAGAA
Source organism: Salmo trutta (assembly GCF_901001165.1). Classification (NCBI taxonomy): domain Eukaryota; kingdom Metazoa; phylum Chordata; class Actinopteri; order Salmoniformes; family Salmonidae; genus Salmo; species Salmo trutta. Next base: position 25,753,235 of record NC_042968.1, read on the forward strand.
AATAAGGTTTATGCTGGACAGGATGCCGTTGAGTGGAAATGCTGGCACAGCCTCAACTAGTTCACTCCTGGGAACACTGGCCTCGGCTCGGCTCAGAGACAGGTAACCGCGACGACGGCTACACTAGGGTGGGTGTGTGTGTGTGTGTGTGTGTGTGTGTGTGTGTGTGTGTGTGTGTGTGTGTGTGTGTGTGTGTGTGTGTGTGTGTGTGTGTGTGTGTGTGTAAGCATGAACTCACCTTGGAGAACAGGTGGAAACAGCCCAGTCGGCTGATGACGCAGTACACCTCAGGAAGGCGAGGCCCTTTCCCACTCGGCTAGAACAGGGGCACAAATTAAGAGTCTCGTCAGACACTGGGGAAGAGAGGCTTGTAAGGTAACACAGACAGTAATGTGGCAATAGATACTAAGATAAGATACTTGGTTAGGTTTATAATGCAACATCAATGAGAATATACTGAAACACTACCATACACACAAACTGTACTTGCTTTTAGTCAGATAAAGTACCAGGTTAGTTCACAATCAGCTATGGTTGAACAAATATTTATAAATCTGGTCTTTCAGCTGCTGGAGATGGACGCATTTCATCAGGAGAGACTGAGGCTTCCCATTGTAAACTAAACACAGGTGCTGCAGTCTCTACACAGTTAATAATCCCCCCTACCCTCCACACTAAACAATCACAGACCAATCTACTCTGGAACCAACCAGGCCTCCTGGATCTATCCATCTAACACACACACACATATACGCACGTGCACACACACACGAATTAACACGTGCATACATATAAAGAAATCCCAAAATCCACTTGTCCATATTAGGTATGCAATTTTCTCCTCTGCCTTCTCCAAATGGATGATTAAATCAAGCATGTGGAACTTGGTTAAAGTCCTTAGGAATGTGTTGTTCATGCCAACTCCTTAGACTTCCACCAGGGAAGGAAGGAGCTGGGTTACCGGAGAGGAGGAAACTCACCTCTCTCACAGCACCAGGAGTCGTCTGATCTACAGCTACTTAATGTCAGCAACTACTGAGCTCAATACAGTCAAGTAACAGTCAGAACTGAGTTTAAGAATGGCCCCCATCTCGGTCTGTGACACACAAATACAGTAGGCTACTAAAACACACTGACAAACCCTACAAAACATACACACTTTGTGAATGTACACATTCTTGGGCATAACAGTGACATTAAAAACAAATCACAGCAAGCACAACATCCCACACAGCCATACTTTCTGAACTGTGGGCTCATCATAAAACATCAAATGACTAGAAACCCTTACTGGCGGGTTTTCTCTACAATGACAAACTTAGACATTTCATGGTTTGTTTTTCGTCATTCTTCTCCTGAGAAACTCTCATGAAACAGAAGGAGTCCAGATTTACTAGGATTCATCCCGACCATTTTGATAGGCAAAAACAACCGAGCTTTGTTACATACGGACATTAAAATTCACTTTATTTACTTTCTCTCCTATTCACACCCAGCTTGGTGACGCAATAACACCTCAATGGTCCCACAGGAAAGAAAAAAACCTTGTCAAAACAAACAAGGCTGGCTCAGCAGTGTGAACAGAACAGAGACCAGTGAACTAATGGTGGCTTGCTTACCAGCAGACGCCTGCAGTACCCAAACCTCCTGCTGCCATCCTCTCCAGTCAACATGAACGAAAAGGTCTCACTGTACAGAAACACACACACACACACACACACACACACACACACACACACACACACACACACACACACACACACACACACACACACACACACACACACACAGTCTCTGTTATAGTCAAACCAGCATACAGATTGTAGAGATTGAACAGTGATCAAAGGAAACGTAGTGTTGGATCTCATTCACACTTCAGGGTTGGTGAAGTAGCACCAGTAGCATCTCTTCTCTGTGGCGGAGAGAGAAGGCTGTTTTAGGGACCCACGTTGTCAGGAGCACCACCACACATCTTTATGTTTTCTTCCTAATTTTACTCGTTGATATTTACACGTCTAATCATACTATCGATTTGTTCCTATTTTTTTTTTTTACCTTAATCTATATATGGAACACTTGTGCATCACAACTGATTAGTACCCATCTGGTTCAGGCAAGGAATGGGACTAATAAGACAACAGTGTGGTGGTGAGCTTTCATCCGTGATGCAGTGGGGTTGTACAGTAATCTGTACTGTACCTGCTGTATTCAGACACTGGGGTCCAGTCCTTGGCATCTGGAAAGCAGAACTGGGGGATGGCTTTGAGTCTCTGCTCTGCCTCCCTCATCAGCTTGGTGGGCCTCTCTAGCTGTGAGACGAGACGAGAAAGGAACAGGAAACGCCTCAGTCAGAAACAGACCCAGACGCTTACAGTCTACTGAGTCTGTCCTCTTTACAGGGTCCCCAAAAACGTCCCCTACAGTAAGAATAAATTACCAGCCTAAGTATTCTCCCACACAGGGTCAGCGCCTCCTCCCCTTATCACCCCCAACCCCCCTCTCTACCCCCTCCCCCCCAACGTCATTGGGTCAGGCTTTTCTCTGGCAGAGAACCAACATACCGATATCTCCCAGGGGATTCTATCACTGAACCAAATCTTTAATAACTTAAAAAGAGATCTTTAAGTAAACACTTAACTACCATAGAAACCGTTTCCTGGTTACACCACTTACTGTCAATAAACTCTCAAAACTCCCTCAACCCGTATGTTACAGCCATGGCCCTACTCTTCAGCAATATCTGCATCTACAGTGCCTTCAGAAAGTATTCACACCCCTTGACTTTTTCCACATTTTGTTGTGTTACAGCCTGAATTTAAAATGGATTACATTGAGATTTTGTATCACTGGCCTACACACAATACCTCATAATATCAAAGTGGAATTATATTTTTTGAAACGTTTACAAATAAATTTTAAATTAAAAGCTGACATGTCTTGAGTCAATAAATATTCAACCCCTTCGTTACGGCAAGCCTAAACAAGTTCATGAGTAAAAACGTGCTTAACAACTCACAAAGTTGCATGGACAAAAATGGTGTTTAACATTATTTTTGAATGACTTCCTCATCTCTGTACCCACACACATACAGATAATTGTAAGGTCCTTCAGTCGAACAGTGAATTTCAACCACAAAACCAGGGATGTTTTCCAAAGCCTCGTAAAGTAGGGCACAAATTGGTAGATGGGTAAAAAATTAAACAGACATTAAATATCCCTTTGTGAATGGTGAAGTTATTAATTACATTTTGGATGGTGCATCAATACTAGAGGTCGACCGATTATGATTTTTCAACGCCGATACCGATTATTGGGGGACCAAAAAAAGCCGCTAACGATTAAATCGGACGATTTTTTGCCATTTATTTGTAATAATGACAATTACAACAATACTGAATGAACACTTATTTTAACTTAATATAATACATCAATAAAATCAATTTAGCCTCAAATAAATAATGAAAAATGTTCAATTTGGTTTAAATAATGCAAAAACAAAGTGTTGGAGAAGAAAGTAAAAGTGCATTATGTGCCATGTAAGAAAGCTAACATTTAAGTTCCTTGCTCAGAACATGAGAAAATATGAAAGCTGGTGGTTCCTTTAAACATGAGTCTTCAATATTCCCAGGTAAGAAGTTTTAGGTTGTAGTTATTATAGGAATTATTGGACTATTTCTCTCTATACGATTTGTATTTCATATACCTTTGACTATTGAATGTTCTTATAGGCACTTTAATATTGCCAGTGTAACAGTATAGCTTCCGTCCCTCTCCTCGCTCCTACCTGGGCTCGAACCAGGAACACATCGACAACAGCCAACCTCGAAGCAGCGTTACCCATGCAGAGCAAGGGGAACAACTACTCCAAGTCTCAGAGCGAGTGACGTTTGAAACGCTATTAGCGTGCACCCGCTAACTAGCTAGCCATTTCACATCGGTTACACCAGCCTAATCTTGGGAGTTGACAGGCTTGAAGTCAAACAGCGCAATGCATTGTGCAGGGCTGCTGGCAAAATGCATGAAAGTGCTGTTTGAATGAATGCTTACGAGCATGCTGGTGCCTACCATCGCTCAGTCAGACTGCTCTATCAAATCATAGACTTAATTATGACATAATAACACACAGAAACACGAGCCTTCGGTCATTAATATGGTTGAATCCGGAAACTATCATGTTTATTCTTTCAGTGAAATACGGAACCGCTACGTATTTTATCTAACGGGTGGCATCCATAAGTCTAAATATTCCTGTTACATTGCACAACCTTCAATGTTATGTCATAATTACGTAAAATTCTGGCAAATTAGTTCGCAACGAGCCAGGCGGCCCAAACTGTTGCATATACCCTGACTCTGCGTGCAATGAACGGAAGTGACACAATATCACCTGCTTAATATTGCTTGCTAGCCTGGATTTCTTTTAGCTAAATTTGCAAGTTTAAAAATATATACTTCTGTGTATTGATTTTAAGAAAGGCATTGATGTTTATGGTTAGGTACAGTCGTGCAACGATTGTGCTTTTTTCGCAAAAACGGTTTTGTTAAATCATCCCCCGTTTGGCGAAGTTGGCTGTCTTTGTTAGGCAGAAATAGTATTCACACAGTTCGCAACGAGCCAGGCGGCCCAATCTGCTGCATATACCCTGACTCTGTTGCAGAGGTGACACATTTTCCCTAGTTAAAATAAATTAATGTTAGCAGGCAATATTAACTAAATATGCAGGTTTAAAAATATATACTTGTGTATTGATTTTAAGAAAGACATTGATGTTTATGGTTAAGTACAAGTTGGAGCAGCGAATGCGCACCGCATCGATTATATGCAACGCAGGACAGGCTAGATAAACTAGTAATATAATCAACTATGTGTAGTTAACTAGTGATTATTATTGATTGATTGTTTAATGCTAGCTAGCAACTTACCTTGGCTTCTTGCTGCATTCGCATAACAGGCAGGTTCCTCGTGGAGGGCAATGTAAAGCAGGTGGTTAGAGCGTTGGACTAGTTAACCGTAAGGTTGCAAGATTGAATCCCCAAGCTGACAAGGTACAAATCTGTCATTCTGCCCCTGAACAAGGCAGTTAACCCACCGTTCCTAGGCCGTCATTAATTGACTTGCCTAGTTAAAAAATATTTATTAAAAAAAATACATTACATCGGCAAATCGGTGACCAAAAATACCGATTACCAATTGTTAGGAAAACTTGAAATCGGCCCTAATTAAATCGGCCAATCCGATTAATCGGTCGACCTCTAATCAATACACCCAGTCACTACAGTCCTTCCTAACTCAGTTGCCGGAGAGGAAGGAAACGACTCAGGGATTTCGCCATGAGGCCAATGGTGACTTTAAAACAGTTAAAGAGTTTAATGGCTGTGATAGGAGAAAACTGAGGATGGATCAACAACATTGTAGTTACTCCTAAATACTAACCTAAATGACAGAATGAAAATAAGGAAGCCTTTACAGAATAAAAATATTATAAGCAGGATGCATGTTTTGGAATAAGGCACTAAAGAAAAACTGCAAAAAATGTGACTAAGAAATTAACTTCATGTCCTGAATACAAAGTGTTATGTTTGGGGCAAATCCAACACAACACATCACTGAGTACCACTCTTCATATTTTCAAGCATGGTGGTTGCATCATGTTATGGTATAGTTATCATCGGCAAGGACTACACAGGGTTTTTTAAATAAAAATAAATGAAATAGAACTAAGCACAGGTAAAATCCTAGAGGAAAACCTGGTTCAGTCTGCTTTCCAACAGATACTGGGAGACAAATTCACTTTTCAGCAGGGCAATAACTTAAAACACAAAACCAAATATACACTGGAGTTGCTAACCAAGACAACATTGAATGTTCCTGAGTGGCTTAGTTACAGTTTTGACTTAAATTGTCTTGAAAATTTATGGCAAAACTTGAAAATGGCTAGAAATGATCAACAACCAACTTGACAGAACTTGAAGAATTTTAAAAAGAATAATATGCAAATATTGTACAATCCAGGTGTGCAAAGCTCTAAGTAGACTTACCCAGAAAGACTTATCTGTAATCGCTGCCAAAGGTGATGTATAACATGTATTGACTCAGGGGTATGAATACGTATGTAAATTAGATATTTCTGTATTTCTTTTTTTTATGTGCAAACATTTCTAAAAACATGTTTTCACTTTGTCATTATGGGGTATTGTGTGTAGATGGGGGAGACATTTTTTAAAATTAAATTATGAATTCAGGCTGTAACAGAACAAAATGTGAAATAAGTCAAGAGGTACGAATACTTTCTGAAGGAACTGTATGTGCTGGACTAAAGTGGCCATAATGGCTATTAAAAGTAGATTAAATAACACTGACGTTTTTGACCACCGAAAACAATATTATCCCTTATGAAAATGAGCTATTTCCAATTCTATTTCAACATGCAAACAACATTGGTAAGGGTCTCCGACCTCCATATATCACAGCTCTCAGCATACATACTTCTGTAGGTCCAGTGAGTAATGTCTCAGAAGAAACAGTTATCAACCAGGACCCCTTCCTGTTTAAATCCGGACTTGACACTGCTGTCTGACCCATGACCAAGGGACTCGAGGGGCCAGAAGACAGTTTGGTTGTTCCCTTACCTTGGGGAACTGGTAGGTGACTTCGGGAGAGAAGGAGTTCTTGGTGGGCTTCTTCTTGAGGGACACCACCACAAAGTACTCAAACAGCTCCCTCTCCTGCCACTCAATCAGCTGCAGCTCCAGTGTGCGGTAGCTAGGGGCCCGCCGCAGCATTGACTGCAGCTTCAGCAGCCTCTGGGTGTGGGCTGGGGAGAGAAGAGAGAGGGATATGGACAGTTCAACCTGCAGTACAGGGTTGCATTGACAAAATGCATATCCCAAATACTGTGTACTACACACAACTGACCGCACTCACAGCTAATAATGCACTACAAACCACACAGTCTGACAAAGAGCTTACAGTCCAACATTCACTTCCCAGCTAACAAGATACATTCCCATAACTAATGAAATGTTACCATTGGATTCCCCTTAGGTTGAGAGAGAACATAACGAGAGAACGTTCTCTAAACATTATTGGAACATATTTAGTTAAGCATGATGTTTCCAAAACCCTGTTACGATGTAAAAGGAAATCAAACATTCAATGAACTTCCCCCTGAAAAGTTGCCAGGATGTTCCTGGAATTATTTTTTTTTATATCACAAAATGCTTTGAAAACCAAACAAATGGAGGTTAAATGATTGTTATCTCTAACCTACCAAAAGCATTCTGGGAACAAAAACTTAACCGGATTTAAAACGTTAGCTGGGTTTCAACACACTGATTAAACCTCTATACTCACACATGTTTATCCTCACACAGTCCAACACATAACAACCTAAACACAGATTAGAGAGAAATACAAACCTTATAGTTCACCATAACTGTCATCCCAGATGGCTTGTGTTTAAAACAGAGTATGAACAGAATCAGCAACGAGTTCGGACACAGTGCATTTAGTATTTATTCGAAAGAATGACAGTTGTATAGTCTATAGCACATCCATTACATCTTAATTTTGCCTTTCAGTTACATTTCTGTGGTCCCTTTGGTCACAAGTCACTTGATCGATGTCTTGTTCCAAACACCGACTTGTCAAAACTAACAGAGACATGTGCGCTTGTTGTATCTGCTGTGAGTGAGACAAATCCTCTGTCTGTGCAGAAACAGACAGCTATAGACCAAGTGCACCATTGTTCTCCAGGGACTGAGCTTCAACTGCATACTGTGACCTCTCACCTTTGAACCTGTCATCAGAGTCGCTCTCACTCTCGCTGTTGTCATCTGTAAACAGATTGGAGAGAGAAAAAAGGTTTGTTTAGGGTCAGGGGTCAACTCTACAACTGTATGTTTATGCCATACAGATGAGATGACTGGGACACTATGTGGGTGGGGGAGACAAATATTTGCTCCCTGATCCAGACAGTGGATGGAGAGAAGGAAGGGAGGAGCCCCTATGTACCTCTCAGAGATGCCGTCTCAATATTAGACAAGGACAGCTTCTTCAGCCTCTTCTTCCCTCTCTTGGTAGAGTAAATGGAGTTGATTCTCTGGACCATCTGTAAACAGTGAGAGAAAAGCGGAAGCTCAGTGTGTGTACAACTGACAGTAGAGGACTATCTGGTCTCCTGTGGTGAAGCTCTTCAAAGTTGGCTCCATTCAGTGTGTGGGAGGAGGAAGAGAAAGACATAAAATCCTTCTCAGTGCTCTCTCTCTCTCTCTCTGCATGTCCAGAACTATCCCTGGGATATGGCTTGTGTTTAAAACAGAGTATGAACAGAATCAGCAAATAGTTTCGGACACATTTAGGAATTATTCAAAAGAATGACATTTGTATAGTCTATAGCAAATCCATCTTCATTTTGCCTTTCAGGTAGATGCATGGCCCCGTAGATACATGACTTGCAAGAATAGAATAGTCCTTGAGGAGATCCTCATGGAGAGAACAGGTTCATTCCTACAGCCTGGAGTGTTTTATATTGTACCTTGGGGATCCTCCGGTGCCTACGGGAGGCCAGGGTGTCGCTGGCGCTGCTCAGGCTGTCATCCAGCAGGCAGCAGGGGGAGGGAGAGACCCCCAGCTGGGGCGGCAGCAGCAGCATGTCATCATGGCTGTGTCGCTTGGACAGGCGGGATGCCCGGTGACTCTTCTTGTCTGTGGGACCAGAGAGGCGCAGGGACTGGCTACTGGGCTGAGAGGGCAACTGTGGAGGGGGAGAGAGAGGACAATACTGAGGCTGTGCCCCAGATGGCAACCTATTCCCTTTATAGTGCACTATTTCTGACCAGGCCCCATATGATGAAGCAATGGATCCTGGTTTGGTCTGGGATTGACTAAGGTTTTTGTCATGACAATAAGTAACCGTACCCAATAATACAAGATATTTTCCTCACCGCACAGTGACCTCATTCCCAGTTGAACACAAGGAAATTCTAAATCATCTTTCCTACGACGAGACAGTGCCCATCCATATTAAAGCAGCAGAGCCAAACCTACATTTCCAGGCAGACTGACAGTATTTTACTGGAACTCCACCAGGATTCAACACATCAAAAGGCCTCTGTAGCGCAAATAATGAGAAATCAGGCTGTGAAATAAGATTATTGGAGGATCCTGTCCAGGTTTCAGAGATCTAACTCCAGTCTGAGGGAGAAAAATATCTCAGTTCTGCTAGCTAGCTGGGTTACCTGAGGAGGTGAGTTGAGTTTCTGGGAGGTCCAGGTCCGGTTGCTTTCTGGTACCAAGCGGTTCTTCCGCCCCAAACTCCTCCTCTTCAGGTCCACGTCCTCGTAAGGGTTCTCCTTCTCTGTGTGACGACATTAAGAAAACAGATTAAGGTCTAAGATAACAGCAGCAGCTGTTCAGAAGGATCTGTTGAGGTTCAGGGAGAAGGAAGGTATTTGACTAGACAAGACAAAGCCAGAGGGGCTTCAGGCCAGAGTCTGTGTGAGATGACGGGGGGCAGGAGAGGGAGTTGGGGGGCAGGAGAGAGGCTCCCCGTGGTGTTGCTCAGGTAAGTCATGCAGGTGCCAGGTTTAAAGGTCACTCTCAGCTGGCTGCTACAATGCCCAAATGTACTGTCTCTTTAAACAGTTACTGTTGGCCCAGGGCCCCGGCGGCCCCCGCTGGCCCCTGACCGACTGCACTGTGCCGAGACTCCCGGACACTGGGCTGCTAGGGGTGAGTCATGGCCGGAGTATGCAGGCTGTCTGCTGCGGGAGGCGAAGGGGAGGAGAGGAGCGGGACATCCTCCTCCTCCTCCTCCTCCTCCTCCTCTTCCTCCTCCTCCTCTCAGGTATCACTGAACTTCATTCTCAATTCCTTTCATTGAGACTGTTGATGTAGAAATGATCACTCAACATTTCAGAGGTGTTGCACAAAGACTTTTGGGTTTTCCCACTGCATACTGACGGGAATCTCACACAGCACTGCTTTCACTGATGTCACTTGGAAAAGGGCCAGCCAGCGAGTATAAAAACTTGTATAACACCCCTGCCCATGTCCATCCAGACGTGCTCTGAGAATAGCATTTCAGCTGGGTCTGAAAAGGTTGTGAGAAAACGAAGGAACTGCACTAAAAAGGAAAACAGAGCCAGATGGTGTCGAAAGGCATGAGGGAAAAGACTTGCAGTGAAAGACGAGAATGAGTCTTACAACAGAGCTAGTGTCTGTTAAAAGAGACTACACTAAATCTACACTTCAGCATCTCAATGATGGGAGAGAATCCTCTAAACTGGAGGAACACCTTGAAGGCCAACATTAAACTGTGCTAAATGTATCTGTTAAAGGTATCTGTTTTGTTAAAAGGGGTTCATCATTTATTGCCTATTTATGATCCATCTTAGTGAGATCATCAGTGCATTCTGCCATGTCATACTGAAAATGAAAGTCCAGTCAGACTGGGCTCTTCCCTCTTCCCTCCCCATGTATTATCAGAGCTGATGAATACAATAACAGGCCTGGGTATAGCTGGGACCATAAACCGAAAATTATTGAGACCGACCATACCGATACACTTATCGCAGGCATTTTGCTGATATTGTTCATTACGATAAGTAGCCTATACTAGAGAAATATGAAGTTTGAAATGAAATAAGTTTACTAATATGTGTGATTGTTAATTAGGCAATAGATGGCTACAGACTAGTAATAGTAGTTTTAAGGGTAATATGAAAAAATATACTGTGGTGCACATTAATGTTATAAACTATTGACATATTTATCGTTATCACATGAATTGTCTGTATGGCCCAGCTCTAGGGCTGGACTGACTGATGTCTCAGTGCTCTGGACCCCAATCAACTGAAGCAGAGTAATGACACCCTGCTGGGATGATGATATGTTTCCCTGGCTTCTGACGCACTGGAGGGTACCAATCAACTGCTGTGGTTACACACACACACACACACACACACACACACACACACACACACACACACACACACACACACACACACACACACACACACAGAGAGTGGGCACACCACTCCTGACCTGGCTGCACCCACACTGTGACTCGGCATCTGTTTACACAATAGGCTCTCTCTAGAGCGAGACAGTGGACAGACTATCTACACAATGTCAGGATGGGATTACCCCATAAAAGGGCTATGGACAGAATGTACCTCGCCGTCGAGTGGCTGCCACAGTGGCACCAGTCATTCATGTAATAAACAGAGATGTTCACGGGACCAAAACGGGCTTGAGATCCGTCTAAACATTTGGTGGCACCACAAACCATGCTGTAACTGTACAGTGTACATCCTTCAGAGAAGGCTTGTGACCACATGGGCCAAATTATGCTGGGAGATGCACAGTATTTATGGAATCTAAATTGTTTAACACTCATACCTCAAAAATGCTAAAAACTACAGTATACATTCAACTGTAAATTAAAGAGAAATGCCATACTGTATTCATCAGCAATTCATAAATCTATGTGAAATGTATGATTACATAGACAAAACAAAGCATCATTATTCCAGTCAGCAGATTCCCATGCAGTATTAAGAGCAGATATAATCTGTCTCAGACAGACAGGCCAGGGAGGCCATCTTACCTCACCACCACCACTGTTGACATAATGATGTTAGAGAGACTCAGTTCAGCTTGGGGTTGATGACGCAGACATAATCCATTACTGCTGAGTCACTGTTGTGTACAGAACCTGATTCACCAGACAGGAAATCTATTCCCAGTGGCACTACGCCAATCAAACTATAGCTTGTCATAATATAACCATTTATACCATAATGAATCATGAATTTGATCATAACACAGGTGGCAGATGACTGATCTTCTCAAAGTACATTTTGACAGTTGCCAATTAGACATAAGAAACACTGACTTCAGACTGACTTCCCTGGCTTCAGAATGAGAAGCCAGTGAATATTGGCAAATGTCCAGTCACTCAAGAATTCATTTGAGAGTATCCAATCAGAGAGACTTGAAAAGCTGCAATATGTCTTACTGAAACGTGGCTGGATGATGACGCCATGCACGTAGTACTCAGTGGATTCTCCATGCAGTGGCAGGATCGGACGGCAGCTTCGAGGAAGTCGAAAGAAGGAGTGTGTTTTTTTCATAAATAACAACTGGTGTGCTGCTTCCAGTGTGAAGGAAATCTCTAGCTTTTGCTCACCTGATATAGAATACCTCATGGTGAGCTACAGACCCTTTTATCTACCAAGATAATTCTCATCTGTAATTATCACAGCTGTCTACATCCATCCACAAGCCAACACCACTCTGGCACTCAACTGTATGGGGCCATAAACAAACAAGTGGTTGGGTGGAGAATTAAAACCGTCCTACCTCACTTCTGCCAACACGTCTCCTGTGCCACTAATGGCACTAAAACTATAGACCACTTTTTTTTCTACCAACAGAAATGCATACAAGGCCCTCCCTCGTCCTCCCTTTGGCAAATTTGACCATGACTCCATTTTCCTGCTTCCTGTTTACAAACAAAAGCTCAAACAGGAAGTACCAGTGATGCCCTGAATATGGAAGTGGTTGGCGCGAGGCTATAGGACTGTTTTTCTAGTACAGGCTGGAATATGTTCCGGGATTCATCCGATAGCATTGAGGAGTTTACCACAACAGTCACAGGCTTCATCAATAAGTGCATAGATTATAAGAACGTATCCAAACCAAAAACCATGGATTACAGACAATATCCACGCTGGGCTAAAGGCTAGAGCTACCGCTTATAAGGGACAGGACATGGACACATACAAGAAAGCCTGCTCTGACCTCCGACAAGACATCAAACATGCAGAAGGACAATATAGGAGGATGGTGGAATGCAATCACAAGGCCGGAATACCAGAGCGTGTTCTCAGAACATGCGCAGACCAGCTGGCAAGTGTCTTCACGGACATTTTCAATCTCTCCTTGTCCCAGTCTGTAATCCCCAAATGTTTCAAGCTGACCACCATTGTCCCTGTTCCCAAGAGCTCCAATGTAATCTGCCTAATTGACTATCGCCCTGTAGCACTCAAATCTGTAATTATGAAGTGCTTTGAAAGGCTGGTCATGACAAACATCAACACCATCATCCCAGACACGCTAGACCCACTCCAATTTGCATACCCCCTGACAGATCCACAGATGAAGCAATCACAATTGCACTTCACACTGCCCTCTTCCATCTGGACAGGAGGGAAAACAACTATGTGAGAATGCTGTTCATAGACTACAGCTCAGAGTTCCACACCATAGTCCCCTCCAAGCTCATCACCAAGCTAGGGACCCTGGGACTGAACCCCTCCCTCTACAACTGGATCCTGGCTGACCCTCAACACCAGGGCCCCTCAGGGGTGTGTGCTTAGTCCCCTCCTGTACTCCCTGTTCACCCACGACTGCGTGGTCACGCACAACTCCGACACCAAGTTTGCTGACGACGTGACAGTGGTAGGCCTGATCATGGACGGCGATGAGACAGCCTACAGGAAGAAGGTCAGAGATTTAGCAGTGTGGTGCCAGGACAACAACATCAGTAAGACCAAGGAGCTGATTGTGGACTATAGAGGAAATAGGGGAGAGGCCGCCCCTATCCATGTTGACAGGGCTGTTGTGGAGCGGGTTGAGAGCTTCTAGTTCCTTGGCGTCCACATCACTAAGGACTGTCCGCATGGTTCTCACACAGGCATACAGTCGTGAAGAGGGCATGGCAGCAACTCTTCCCCCTCATGAGGCTGAAAAGATTTGGCATTGGCCCTCGGATCCTCCAAATGTTCTACAGATGTACTATTGAGAGCATCTTGACTGGCTGCATCACCTCTCTGTATGGCAAATGCCCCGCCCTTGACCTCAAAGCACTACAGAGGGTGATGCGGACAGCTCACTACATCACAGGGGCCGAGCTCCCTGCCAGCCAGGACCTCCTATATCAGGCGGCGTCAGAGGAAGGCCTGACAAATTGGCTAAGACTCCCAAGCCATAGACTGTTCACTCTGCTACCGTCCGGCAATCGTACTGGAGCATCGGCTCTCAGACCAACAGGCTCTGAGACAGCTTCTACCCCAAAACCATAAGACTGCTAAATAGCCAGACTGCTAAATAGTAAATTAATGATACCTAAACTATCTGCACTGACTCTACCTTGCACTAACCCTACGTACACTCACTAGACTATATACACACACACACACACACACCATATACACACTCACTAGACTATATATATACACTCACTAGACTATATAGACACACACCATATACACACTCACTAGACTATATATACACACTCACTAGACTATATATACACACCATATACACACACTCACTAGACTATATATACACACACACACACCATATACACACTCACTAGACTAATATATATATATATATATATTAGTCTAGTGAGTGTGTATATGGTGTGTATATGGTATATATACATACACACACACACACACACACACCATATACAAACTCACTAGACTATATACACACACTCACTAGACTATATATATGCACACCATATACACACTCACTCATATACACTACATTGACACTCCAACACAAAACCCACACACATTCACATAAACACATATACACTTTTAAACTCATCATATGCTGCTGCTACACTGTTCTATATTTTAGTCTTATTATTATTATTATTATTATCTATCATGATGGCTCGTCCCTTTACCCACTTTATCTACCTCAAATACCTCATACCTTTGCACATTGATCTGGTACTGGTACTCCCTGTATATAGCCTCACATTGACCTGGTACTGGTACTCCCTGTATATAGCTCCACATTGACCTGGTACTGGTACTCCCTGTATATAGCTCCACAGTGATCTGGTACTGGTACTCCCTGTATATAGCTCCACAGTGATCTGGTACTGGTACTCCCTGTATATAGCTCCACATTGACCTGGTACTGGTACTCCCTGTATATAGCTCCACAGTGATCTGGTACTGGTACTCCCTGTATATAGCTCCACATTGACCTGGTACTGGTACTCCCTGTATATAGCTCCACAGTGATCTGGTACTGGTACTCCCTGTATATAGCTCCACAGTGATCTGGTACTGGTACTCCCTGTATATAGCTCCACATTGACCTGGTACTGGTACTCCCTGTATATAGCTCCACAGTGATCTGGTACTGGTACTCCCTGTATATAGCTCCACATTGATCTGGTACTGGTACTCCCTGTATATAGCTTCACAGTGATCTGGTACTGGTACTCCCTGTATATAGCTCCACATTGATCTGGTACTGGTACTCCCTGTATATAGCTACACAGTGATCTGGTACTGGTACTCCCTGTATATAGCTCCACAGTGATCTGGTACTGGTACTCCCTGTATATAGCTCCACATTGATCTGGTACTCCCTGTATATAGCTCCATTCTTGTGTAGTTTATTTTATTCCTTGTGTTACTATTTTTATTTTATTTTTTAAATTCTGAAATGATGGGAAGGGCTCGTAAGCAAGAATTTCACAGTAAAGTCTACACCAGTAGTATCCAGCGCATGTAGCAAATTGTATTTTATTTTGAGAAGAATCTTTATTTAACGTACTCATTGTCAGTGGGCTACTGCCTCAGACAGCTATGATATCCTCACATAGCTGATTAAATGCTTCGAGAAGGGCTGTGTGTGTCTGAGTCCAAAGTGTCTGGGCTGCTACACGTTGAAATACGAGCGGAGAGGGACTAGAACATGGCTTATCTCCCACTGCTGTGGCTGCTGCCTCCAACGGAACATCTGACCTGTAAACCGCTGCTTAGCGGTGGTGGAGACCGCCATTCCATGATCAGAGCCAGCTAGGCCTATTTCAGACTGGAGCAGCCAGGATCACTGGGGAGGGACAGCTCACAGAGGCAATGTATTTCTCTGTAACTAATCATCATTTAGCCAAAATGCCTTCGACCGCATCGCCGATCCCATACTCGAGGTATTCGACCGGCGAACAATGGACTCTTTGTTGGGGTACGCATGAAAGTCCCCGGGGTCCCCTCGCGGCCACCGATTCATGCTCTGCCTGGAACCATTGGTCATCTTCAGAGACTGAATAAAACGCCATAGAGGACGAATAGAGGAAGAGAGTCAACCATGTATGAGGGAGAAATATGGCCATTACAGTCTTAATTTGACCCATGTGCTTGCAAAATAAAATGCTCAAAGGCTACAAACATATGTCAACAAACACTCAATCTCTAATTTCCAACTAAAAGCATGTCAGCCCCCATTCTTTTACTGGGTCTCACATTCAAGCCTGATGAGCAGGAAGGAGATTTATAGTGGAGGGGCCGAGAATGGCCGGGCGAGATGTGACAGACATCGCTGCCACATGAAACACCTCAGGAGAACCAGCCTTTTCACTGTCCACAGTCCTCAGGACGTTTACTACTGGAAAGGAATTTGGCAAACATTTGTACTTCGTCACCCTCAATACAGAGAATTTATAGTTGGTCTTGCTTATATTGTAGTTTTCCATGTTACTAAAACTATCAAAAGTCCTGGAGGATAGATATTCCCCCAATTTTGTGAAAACAATTCCTTGTGAGACTGTCGAACACTTGATTTATGTGAAATTAGCTTTAGTGCTAGGTCTGGGCTTTAGCTGAGGCATATCAAGTTGACATTTTCCCAAGCCACAGAGTAATCTTACAATTGAATCCAGTAAACAGCGGAATGCCATTCTGTGTCTCAAGGAATGGCCGGATAATGAAGAGTGAGTGATGATCAGATTTTCTTTACATAACCATACAGAGCTGAATAAACATAAAGCAGGAATATGAAGTATAAACTAGCATTGATTTTTGAAAAGCCCTGAGAGTTTTTCAGTCAGCTAATTGGGATTGTCCAATAGAAAGCAGATGGGGTATAAATGTACACCATGACTGTCAAATTCCTTTTAACCAGGGGAAAGCCAGCTAGCAATATATATCCCATCTGTTGTTGCTGGCTCCCACATAACCATTGTCTGGAGACAGACACACAGAGCTTTTAGCATATAAAGAAATACTTGTTATCAGTCCATAACAATTAGGAGTTGATGGTGAAACCAGAAAGCAGCACACATCTTCATGCCATCCTTCAGAATAAAGACAATCCAGTCTACGTGGCAGCTGAGAGTGTGAGGATATGAGAGAGTGGCCAACAATCAGACCTCTCTAGAAATCTACCAAGTGTGTGAAAGGATTGTGGAATTACTGCTTGCATCAGCAGTCACTAACAGAGTTTGGCTTTCACAATCC